>NC_056744.1:1284067557-1284209825 GCF_019279795.1 Protopterus annectens | reverse complement strand
GGGGGGACTGTGTACATGGTTGCATGTTCTACTCCTGGCAGTGGTCATTTTACCTCTCAGAGCAGGCACTATTAGTACAAGGGTAAATAACACACATTTCAGTGGTTCTGGGCAGCTTTGCCTGTGATCTGCGCGATATTCAGCAAAGGTTAGACCTGTGTTGCGCATATCCATGTAGTCATGTTTAAACGATGCTTACCGGCACTTACCAGTACAAAATCCCACTAACATGTGCTTAAACGTGCTCTAATGACCTGCATCCAACATCCATTATTCGGGACATCAGAATTACGTAACAGCCCTTGCAGGTCGTGGAACTGGGACCATGCACGAGACAGTCAGTGGCTTTACCACTGGGGCATCTGGGATATGTACAAGTGTTATGGTGTTTAGTATGTAGACTGTACTATGGCTGTTCCTCCATACTGCAAACAAATGTGTAACTCAATTAGTTTACATATGGATGATACCTATTAATGGTATGCCCAAGTGATGCTTAATGGATGTGCTCCAGCTATGGGAATCCATGTCACAGTGAGACACACACTGTAATGTGCTACACCTTGCCACAACCAAAACTGGAGAATGCTGGGGTGACAGATATCTGTCATGGGTACTCCACATGCTTTGGAACTACATCCCTGATTACATTATATGGAGCCCCTCATTAACACACCAGGAAATCTTTGCAGAGTGGGTGGGGAACAGTGGTTACACCCCAGGGATCCCGCAATTGGCTCTGCTCCACAGAGGGACAGTTAGTTAATCAACGGCAACAGCAGACACATTTTGGCTAGGCTTATGAATGGCCTCTGACAATTAGGCATGTTCCTACCGATGTACCTAGGAACCTATACATACAGTATCAACACATGCTGTTAGCTTAATTTACTGTTCAGGTATTGACTTACCTTGTGCCAGCAGCAGTTGTGTGTGCAATAGTTAAGGGCTGCCTATGTAGGATGCACACAGTAGACCACCTATACATGACAATTTACAGGTGGTCGTGTGTGTGTGCCATCCATTTTACTGTGTGTGCAAATGGAGAAGTGTGTCAATCCATAGGGGCCTACACTGTCAGTGTATGTGCTAAAAGTTCCCTCTTTGCCAAGGCATGGGCATATTGGACATGCCTCCATCTGCCTACTGGGGTTGGCACAGGGTGTTTATGGTCTGAATCCCTCTGTGCCTGTGGTGCCCTTGACAATTGCAGTGGGCTGGAGGGCCTTCACCATTATGTCCCTGCTGCAGCTGTTTCCGCAGGATCATATTATGTAGCATGGCACATACTATGAAGATGTGGGCACACATGCCTGTTGAGTACTGCAAGGCTCCACCAGATATGTCCAAGCAACGGAACCATGATTTCAGCATCCCAAACACGCACTCTATGATGATTCTGGTTTGTGCGTGTGCCTCATTATGGCATTCTTGCATGGGTGTGTGTGCATTTCTGATGGGAGTCATCATCTACGGCTCCAGTGCATAGCCAGCATCCCCCACAAGGTGGCCATATGGGATGTCCCCCCTGACAAATACCTGGTACAGCTGTGAGGCATGCCAGATGTGGGAGTTGTGGTAGCTTCCAGGGCTGCCAGCACACACATCCATGATAATGCCCTGGGCATTGCACATGACCTGGCAGTTGATGGAGTGGTATCCCTTGCGGTTTATGTAGCGCCTACCATGCTTACCAGGTGGTGACTTGATATGTATGTGCGTGCAGTCTATTGCATCCAGTACCGCCAGGTAGTCTGCCACACGGTGGAAGAGGTGCATATTGCTGGCCAACTCCTCCTGAGTTTGGGGGAAGTATATATACTCATTGGCATGTGGTAACATGGCATCCAGGGACTGGTGGAGTACCCTGGATGCTGATGCCTGTGAGATCCCCATGATATCTCCAGTTGGTCTTTGAAAGGTACCTGTGGCTAGTATTCTCAAGCTTACACATACCTTTGTGTCCACTGGGATGGGTTCCCCTCCGTTGTTTCTGTCTCTGAGGTGTGGCCGGCACAGCTCAATGATTTGCTGTATGATCTCTCAGTCCACCCTGTAATGCTCTACTATCTCCAGATCATCTAGCCCCTAGTAGTTTACCCTTGGTCTGAACACTCTTCTCCTCCTCCGGTGCCTGAGGTGGTTGTCAGCATCATCCTCCACATCACCTTCAGTCTCCAACACATGCTGATGAATCACAGCTATGGCAGCTCCCAACTAGTACATTGTAAAAGTTCCCCGTCTGTTTACACCGATGGTGCAGTGTTTGGAAATACATAAGTGCGTGTGAGGTGCCTTCACACTTTATACTATTGTGCTTTGGAAGCTGATGATGTCATAGGGTGTGTATGTACAATTCAAGCTGCAGGGTATCTTACTTATGTATTTTACCACAGGTACTGCTATTGTGGTGCCTTTGGTGTTGAATTACATTTGGCTGCCATGGATCACCTCTTGCCCTTGCCTTCACTTTTCAAACTGATTCCCCTCCCATTGTCAGGCAAGCATCCAGCAGCCTGCTTTCTTGTTTTGTACTTTCCCAACCCAGGATTGTGTTGTGAAATGTGTTCTGTAGCCGATCTACTGCAGGTTTGCTTTGCTCTGCTGTGACAGTTCTCTTTTCTTTGCAATCCGGCACCTCCCCTTTCCTGTTCTGCAGGTTGCTGCTAGCAGCCTTGTTTGCTACCGTCAATGGCCCACTTTGAGTTAATAGGTCTTAATTACTCAGTTGTACTCGAATTATCCTACTGCGGCATTTCCTTATTGTCTTCCCGTAACCTTTCTGTTTCAGCTGTGGTGATCAGCCATTTACCGGGTTTTGAGCACATTGTCATCTGCATACACATGCGCTTTCAGTCACCTTGTGTGCTCTCAGCTAAGCAAAGCTATGGCTACATCCACACCCCTATCCTGCGGCTTTGCTTAGCAACGGGCAACCCAGATTAGCAATGCTCCAATGTGCTTACAGCTACAGTGGCACACCCCTCTGCTGATGTCATGTATACCTCCAGGCAACTCCTCAGTGTGGTACAGCCTTATGCCGGAAAGGCGTTTGCAATTCAGTATTACTTGCCTCATTTGCATGGCATTGAATACTAATTCATAGTTACAGCGCCGAACACTGTCACAGACCCTTAGCAACCCTTGCGCCTTGGTTGTGGTGTAGCATGCATACCATTGACTATTATGGCAAAATCATGACTTGTGTTACATTACAATTTTATGACATCTATATATATTTTCCTTGTGTTCCCATTTGCGCACACATGCCCTGCAGTTGTACTTTGCGTTATTGTGGCCATGACATTAAATGTTATTTTTTATGTATTGTGCATGTTTTTTTATGCCATTGGCTGTATATTTAGCCATTGGTATATGTTAAGTTTGTAATACATAAGTCTGGTCCACTTTCATGGCTCCGATGTTCTGTTTGAGAAAATGTAAACCTTTTTTTGGTTTACATTTCTGTATGCTTACGCTACGCATGCTCCACTTCATGAATTGCTATGTACCTTCATTTGCATGCTACACTACCGCACATGGGGCAATTAGCATACATGCACCGAGAGCTGCACAGTTCTGGCGTACACTAGCAGTGCACGTGGAATCAGATTGTACCTGAATCGCTCAGTGGCCATATTTGGTGTTAGACCGCCTATGCTATGCCTGTGCCTGGCGCAAGCTTCATGAATCCTGGGGTACATGTTCAGTACAACATAAAACTATGTGTCCAGCACTACATAGCATGGTACAACCAGTACAATATAACACTGCCTGTCCTGTGCTATGTAACATAATGTGCCCAGTACTACATAACACACTGAGCCAAGTGCTACATAACACAGAGTGCCCAGTACTACATAACACAGAGTGCCCAGTACTATATAACACTGTGTGCCTAGTACTACTTAACACAGCATGCCCAGTATTACATAATACAGAGTACTCAGTACTACATTACACTGTGTGCCCAGTACAATATAACAGCTTGTGCCCAGTTCTACATAACACTGTGTGCTCAGTACTACATAACACACCATGCCCAGTACTTCATAAAACAGAGTGTCCAGTACAGCATAACACTATGTACCCAGGAATAAATAACACAGCATGCCCTATACTACATACACTGCATGTCCAATACTACATAACACTGCATGTCCAGTACTAAACAAGACTTTTTGCAAAGTACAATATGACACTTTGTGTCAAGTACAACATAACACTGTGTGCCCAGTACTAGTTAACACTATATGTGCAATGACACTTAACAGAGTGTGTCCAGTACGACATAACACAGTGAGCCCAGTGCCCAGTGCTATATAACACAGAGTTCCCAGAACTACATAACCCAGAGTAACTAGTACAGCATACTCTGTACTATATAACACTGCATGTCCAGTTTTACATAGCAAGTGTGGGCAGTACTACATAACACTGCATGCCCAGTACTACATATCATTGTGTCTGAGTACCAAATAACACAGAATGCTCAGTACTATGTAACAAGCATGCCTTGTACTGCAAAGCAGAGAGTGGCCAGTACTACATAACACTGTATGCCCAGTACTACATAACACTGTTTGCCCAGTACTATATAACACTGGATACCTAGGACTAAATAATACAGAATTCCCAGTACTACATAACATGGAGTGCTCAGTACTGCATTAGATGGAGTGGCCAGTACGACATAACACAGCATGCCAAGTACTACATAACACTGTGTGCCCAGTACTGCATAACATTGTAAGTACAGTACTGCATAACACTGTGTGCCCAGTACTAGTTAACACTGTATGTGCAGTGACACTTAACATAGTGTGCTCAGTACAACATAACACAGTGAGCCCAGTGCTATATAACACAGAGTTCCCAGAACTACATAACCCAGAGTACCAAGTACAGCATACCCTGTACTATATAACACTGCATGTCCAGTTCTACATAGCAAGTGTGAGCAGTTCTATATAACACAGTATGCCCAGTACTACATATCATTGTGTCTGAGTACCAAATAACACAGAATGCTCAGTACTATGTAACAAGCATGCCTTGTACTGCAAAACAGAGAATGGCCAGTACTACATAACACTGTATGCCCAGTACTACATAACACTGTGTGCCCAGTACTACATAACATTGGATACCCAGGACTACATAATACAGAATGCCCAGTACTACATGACATGGAGTGGCCAGTATGACATAACACAGCATGCCAAGTACTACATAACACTGTGTGCCCAGTACTACATAACATTGTAAGTACAGTACTACATAACACTGTGTGTCCAGTACTACATAACACTGTGTGCTCAGTACTACATAACAATGTGTGCCCAGTACTATATACTGCAAAGTGTCCAGTACTACTAAACACTTTGTGCTCAGTAATAAATAACACAGCATGCCCAGTACTGCATAACAATGTGTGCCCAGTATTACATAACATTGTATGCCTAGGACTAAAACACAGAGTACCCAGTACTACAAAACACTGTGTGCCCTGTACTACATACACTGCATGTCCAGTACTGCATAACACTGGTTGTCCAGTACTAAACAACACTTTGTACAAAGTACAATATGACACTTTGTGCCAAGTACAACATAACACTGTGTGCCCAGTATTAGTTAACACTGTATGTGCAGAGACACTTAACATAGTGTGCCCAGTACTACATAACACAGTGAGCCCAGTGCTGTGTAACACAGAGTTCCCAGAACTACATAACCCAGAGTACCAAGTACAGCATAACACTGCATGCCCTGTACTATATAACACTGCATGTCCAGTTCTACATAGCAAGTGTGGGCAGTACTACATAACACAGCATGCCCAGTACTACATATATCATTGTGTCCAAGTACCAAATAACACAGAATGCTCAGTACTATATAACAGACATGCCTTGTACTGCAAAACAGAGAGTGGCCAGTACTACATAACACTGTATTCCCAGTACTACATAACACTGTGTTCCCAGTATTACATAACACTGGATACCCAGAACTACCTAATACAGAATGCCCAGTACTACATAACATGGAGTGCTCAGTATTGCATTAGATGGAGTGGCCAGTATGACATAACACAGCATGCCAAGTATTACATAACAGTGTGTGCCCAGTAATACATAACATTGTAAGTACAGTACTACATAACACTGTGTGCCCAGTACTACATAACACTGTGTTGTCAGTACTAAATAACACAGCATGCTCAGTACTACATAAAAATGTGTGCCCAGTACTATATAACATTGTATGCCTAGGACTACATAACACAGAGTGCCCAGTACTACAAAACACTGTGTGCCCTGTACTACATAACAGTTCATGTCTAGTACTACATGCACAGCATGGCAAGTACTACATAACACAGTGTATCCAGTACTACATAATGCAGAGTGTCCAGTACTGTATAACAAGGATGCCCAACACTATATAACACTGTTTGCCTAGTTCTGCATAAGATTGTGTCTCCAGTACTATATAACACAATATGGTTAGATCTACAAAATACTGTTGGCCCAATACTACATAACACTGTGTTCCCGGTACTACATAACACAGCATGCCCAGTACTACATAACACAGAATGCCCTATACTACATAACACAGAGTGCCCAATATTTCATAACAAGAGTGCACAGCAATGCATAACACTGCATGTCCAGTACTATATAACAAGTGTGGCTAGTACAACATAACAAAGCATGCCCAGTAGTAGACAACACAGAGTGCCCAGTACTACATAACATTGCATCCCAGTACTACATAACACAGCATGCTTAGTACTACATAACAAGTGTGCCCAATACTGCAAAACAGGGCATGCCCAGTACTACATAAAAATGCGTGCAAAGTACTACATAAGACTGTATGCCTAGTACTGCATAAAACAGCATACCCAGTACTATGTAACACAGAGTGCCCAGAACTACATTACACATAATGCCCAGTATGACATAACAGTTTCTGTCCAGTACTACAAAACACAGCACACCAAACAAACATAACAAAGCATACCCAGTACTATATTATAAGGATGCTCAGCAGTACATAACACAGAGTGCCCAGTACTACATAACACAGAGTGCCCAGTACTACATAACACAGTGTCCAGTACTACATAGCAAGTGTGCCCAGCACTACATAACACAGAGTGCCCAGTACTACATAACATAGAGTTCCCAGTACTACATAACACAGAGTGTCCAGTATTACATAACAACTGTGCCCAGCACTACATAGCACAGTGTACCCAGTAATACATAACACTATATGCCCAGTACTGAATAACACTGCATGTTCACTGCTACATAAAACTATGTGCCCAGCACTACATAACACTCTATACCCAGTATGACGTAACACTGCATGTCCTGTGCTATGTAACATAGTGTGCCCAGTACTACATAACACAGTGAGCCCAGTGCTATGCAACACAGAGTGCCCAGCACTTCATAACACAGAGTGCCTAGTATAGTACAATACTGTGTGCCCAGTACTACTTAACACAGCATGGCCAGTATTGAATAACATAGAGTGATGAAAATTACATTACACTGTGTGCCCAGTACAATATCACAGTATGTGCCCAGTTCTACATACAACTGTGTGCCCAGTACTACATAACACACCATGTTCTGTACTTCATAACACTGTGTGCCCAGGACTAAATGACACTGCATGCCCTGTACTACATACACTGCATGTCCAGTACTACATAAGACTGTGTGTCCAGTACTACATAACACTCTGTGCCAAGTACAACATAACACTTTGTGCAAAGTACAACATAACACTGTGTGCCCAGTACTAGTTAACACTGTATGTGCAGTGCCACATAACACAGGGTGCCCAGTACTACATAATACTGTGTGCCCAGTACCACATAACTCAGAGCCTGCAGTACTACACAACACTTTGTGCCCAGTTCTACATAACACAGCATGTCCAGTACTACATAAACTGTGCACCCAGTACTGCATTACACTGTATACCCAAGACTACATAACACAGAATGACCAGTACTACATAACATGGAGTGCCCAGTACTACATAACATGGAATGCCCAGTATGACATACATCATGCCCAGTACTGGAAAACACTGCGTGCACAGTACTACATATCATTGTATGCACAGTACTACTTAACACTGTGTGCCCAGTACTACATAACACTGTGTGCTCAGTACTACATATCACTGTGTCTCCAGTACTACATTCCACAGAGTGCCCAGTACTACATAAAAACATATGCCCAGTACTACATAACATTATATGCCCAGGACTACATAACACAGAGTTCCCAGTGTGCCCAGTGCTACGTAACAGTTTGTGTCCAGTACTACATACACAGTGTGCCAAGTGCTACATAACACAGTGTGTCAAGTACTACATAACACAGCATAACTAGTACTAGATAATGCAGAGAATCCAGTACTATATAACAAGGATGCTAAACACTTTATAACAGTGTTTACCCAGTACTAGATAACATTGTGTCTCCACAAAAGTACCTCACCAAGAGGATCAAAGGGCTCAAACAGATGCCATATGCTGCTCGGTTAAAGAAACTCCAGCTCTACTCAGTGGCATACCGCCTGTTCAGAGGCGATCTGTGCCTGACGTATAAAGCCATGTCCAACCCGGAATTAATGGACATGCTGCACCTCAGAAAATTCAAATCCCATCGAGCTACGCACTCGAGACTTGAACCTCAGCACTGAAATAAATAGGACATGCTGGAGGGACAGATTCATAACCCAGAGGCTCCCTTCACTCTGGAATAAAATCCCAGTCCAGGTTAGGCAGAGTCCCTCATTGACTCTCTTCAAGAGGAATCTTGATGAGTGGATGGAAGATCGTAGGTTTACCCCGGGTATCACTTCTGTGTCACTGTTAGACAGAGGCACAGTATACTAACCTCGAAAAAGGGCATAGCAAAATAAATTTAAAATGGGTGGTGAAAGCCAAACACATTCTGGCTAGGCTTATAAATGCCCTATGGCAGATAGCCTAGTATGAACCTATGAACCTATGAGTAGTACATAACACAATGTGCCCAGCACTACATAACACCATCTCCTAGTAGTACATAAGACAGCATGCCCAGTACTACATAACTCAGAGTTCCCTGTACTACATAACACAGAGTGCCCAATACTACATAATACAAGTGCACAGCAGTACATAACACACCTAGCCAGTGTGCCCAGTACTACATAACACTATATGTCTAGTACTGCATAACACTCCATGTTCAGTACTACATAACACTACATGCCCAGCACTACATAACACTATATGTCCAGTACTACATAACATAGCAACCCCAGTATTACATAATGCAGAGTGCCCAGCACTGCATAACACTGTCTGCCCAGTACTACTTAACACAGCATGCCCAGTACAACATAACACAGAGTGCCCAGTACTACATAACTAAGACTGCCTGGTACAACATAACACTGCATGCCCTGTACTACAGAAGACTGCATGTCTAGTACTACGTAACATTGCACCTAGTACTACATAACATAACACAGCATGCTCAGTACTGCATAAGAAGCATGCCTAGTACTACAAAACAGAGAGTGACCAGTACTACATAATGCTATGTGCCCAGTACTAGATAACACTGTATGCCTAGTACTACGTAACACAGCGTGCAGAGTACTATATAACACAGAGTGCTGCATACTATATAACACTGTGTGCCCAGTGCTACATAACACAGCATGTCCAGTACTACATAAAACAGCATACCCAGTCCTACACAAATGTGCTCAGTACTTCATAACAATGTGTACTCAGTACTCCATAACACAGCATACCCAGTAATACATAACACAGCATGCCCAGTGCTACATTACACAGAGTGCTCAGTACTACATAAAAATGTATGCCCAGTACTACACAACACTGTGGGCCCAGTACTACATAACACAGCATGTACAGTAATGCATAAAACTGTATGACCTGTACTACATAACACTGCATGTCTAGTACTACATAACACTGCATGTCCTGTACTACATAACACAGAATAACTAGCACTACATAATGCTGTGAGCCCAGCACTACATACCACTGCATGTCCAGTTCTACATGCCACATAGTGCCAAGTACTACACAACACAGTGTGGCAGTACTACATAACACAGAGTGCCTAGTACTACATAAGTGTGCACAGCAATACATAACAGTGCAATGTAATACAGTGTGCCCAGTATTACATAACACAGCAAACCCAGTGCTACATAACACAGAGTGCTAAGTATTACATAACTCAGAACCCCCCAAGAGCGAATTTGATAAATGGCATTTTCGATGTAAGGGTCATTTGATTAAATTACATTTCAATTATGTATTATAGACCCCATAACACAAGTCCCCATACTACAGAACACTTTGTTCCTGGTACTGCATAACACTGTGTGCCCAGTACTACATAACTATGTATGGCCAGGACTGCATAACACAGAATGCTCAGTACTAAATAACATGCAGTGCCCAGTCAGTGCTTCATAACTGGGAGTGCCCAGTATGACATAACACATCATGCCCTGTACTGCATAACACTGTGTGCCCAGTACTACATAACATTGTATGTACTGAACTACATAACAAGTGTGCCCAGTACTACATAACACTGTGTGCCCAGTACTACAAGAGAGTTATTGTCCAGTACTACATACACAGTGTGCCAAGTGCTATATAACATACTATGCCCAGTACTACATAACATTGCATCCGAGTACTAAATAACACAGCATGTTCAATACCAAATAACAAGCATGCCTAGCACTACAAAACAGAGAGTGGCCTGTACATAACACTGCATGCCCAGTACTACATAATACTGTATGCCCAGTACTACATAACAGAGAGTGCTGAGTACTACATAACAGTGTGTTGCCTGCACTACATAACATAGCATGCCCAGTACTACATAAAATAGCATACCCAGTGCTACACAACAAGTGTGCCCAGTACTATGTAACACTGTGTGCTTGGTACTGTGTAACACAGCATGCCCAGTGCTACATAACACACAATGCCTGGTCATACATAACACTGTGTGACCAGTACTACATGACATTTAATATCACTACTACATAGCACTGCATGCCCAGTACTACATAACACAGATTGCTTAGTACTCAAGATGTATTTTTCACAAATCACCGATAGAAAGGATATATTCAAGTCACTGTGAATGAAAAGATTTTATGCATAAATATCTACATGGAAAAATGCCCTGTTTTATAAATGGAAATGTGTAGAGCATCCAACATGTGTTCAGACAGGATGGCATGCATTTCTCAAGATCAGGAAAGAGAATGTTTGCAGCAGATATTTTGCAATATTTGACAAAGACTAGGTAGGATTTTTGCTAGGTGGAAAATTTAATATTTCACAGATAGGAACATTTGATGCATCTCTGATAGTTGTTAATGCTAGGAGCATTAATAACAATTTTTTTTCTTGTAAAATTTGCTACATTCCCACAAGATGTTGTTATTGTTTGTGAAACATGGTAAAAGAATAATGACTGGAAACCAGTTCTATTAGGGTATAAATGTTTGTTACTGTAACAGATATTCTAACAAAAAATCAGGTGGAGATGTTATGATAGGGATTAAAGATAATTATGAGACCTGTGACTATTATAATAATCAGTAATAACATCAGTACTATAGAATGTGTAACTGTGACAATAAAGACAACCCTGGAACATATAACAATTGTTGGAGTGTATAGATCACCAAAGTCAAGTGCAAATGACCCAGAGCAATTCATACATTTCTTCCATGAAACACAGGAGGGAATAATAATATTAGCTGGGGGACTTAAATTTACCACAAAGAGTAGAATAATATTGATTCATCAATGTTAGTAAGGAAATTATTCACAACATATATTCAGGAACAACAATTGCTTCAGATTGTAAAAAAAAAAAAAGACCAAAGGACAGAACATACTAGACATTGTTTGTGTTCCTAAAGAAATTACTGTTATTTCAAGTCAAGTTTTACTACCATTTGTGTACAGTGATCATGGGTTTATAAAGCTTAATTTGTTGCTACATAATTCTGCCAAACTGAAATCATAACCAGTGCATAGAAGGTTAATTACAGATTATATGGAAGCAAAACAGTCACTATGTAAAACTAATTGGAGTGAGGTGTTCAGTGGAAAAGCTGCAGATGGAATGTGGAAAGTTTTGAAAGAGAAAGTGCTTGAGTCCAAAACAAAAGTCCAAAAATGTTTAACATCAGGATCTAAGCATACATCAGGGGGATATATTTCCATAAGAACAAGATATCTGATTAAGGTGAGAGACAAAATATATACATGGAAGAGAGCTCAAATTACAATATTGAAAACTGAAATAAACAAGCTGGACAAACAGATTAAGTATAGTGTGAGATAAGATCAAGAAAAAATTGAAGAAAATATATATAAGGATATTGAGCATGTGAAAAACTGAAAGGCTGCCAGCTCAGCTAGATAGAATTTTGAGATAATTCTGTCATTGTAAATATTAATATAATCCACAGGCTGTTTTACAAATGTAAGAAAACTAAATGTAAGAAAAATTGTGCTATGTTCTGAACTTCTTCAAGGGAAAGGGGAATAGGACAAACCCAGAGTTACATAAACCCTTAAGTCTACTTTCATGTTGTGGAAAAATAATGGAGAATGTAATATTGGATAAATCATTGTCAGAACTGGATAGGTTGGGACTTTAAACTTTACATCAGCATGCATATGTTGAAAACAGATATATTACTACCTGTAACATGATGTTCTATAACAATGTAACAGCTATGAATGAAAAATTGTGCTGTGATGTAATTTATACAGATTTAACTTCAGCATTTAACAGGGTCATACACAAAACACTGATCAATAAAGTAGTACAACTAAGTATAGATGTACTCTTGATAAGATGTATAACTGCATGGCTTCAAATAGGACGTGGCAAGTATCATACAGCAACTGGACAGGTGAAATCATTGGTTGCAGGCAGGGTGTCCCACAGGGCTCTGTACTAGGCCCTTACTTGTTTAGATATTCCCTTTCAGACCTAACTTTTTTCATCTGAGGTGTTCTACTGTCTATATGCAGATGATCTGAAGTTGGGTAAACTGATTACATATGTCACAGATAAGGCATGTCTGCAAATTAACTTGACTAAATTGACCATTTGGGCACAGGAGAATAATATAAATACATCAAAAACTAAGCATATGAGATTTGGGAGACATACATTGAAAGGTGAATATGTAATACAACACAGTGATTGAAATTGTAGACATTAAAGGACATGGGTATATGGATAGATTCAGCTATGGGTTTTTCTAATTATATCAACCAATTGGCTAATAATAGTTATAGAACTATAGGTTGTATAAAAAGATTTATAAAAACTAGGAAATCAAAAATTATGAAGTCACTGTTTGTTAGTTATATTAGACTGAAACTGGTGTATAGAATAGCAATATGAAAACCTTATAAGAAAACAAGCATGAGTAAACTGGAAAAAGTACAGTGGAAATATACCAAGGGCATCCATGGATGTGAAAATTTAAGTTATTATGAAAGACTAAAATATCTAAACTTGTACAGTGTCTCTTACAGACATTAAAAAGGAGATTGTATTCAAGTATAAAGGGCATTTAGAGACCGTTACTTCTGGGAATGTTTGGGGTTATCAAAAATACTAGAGAATCATCAGACAACCTATGTAGAAGATTCTATAGGAATGAGAAGTATACTAATTGGTTCTCTGACAGAGTAGCTAATGCATGGAACAGGCTACCAAATTACATTAAAGCAAGTAGTAGTTTAGATATTTTTAAGAATAGCCTGGACACCTATCAGAACAAGTGTTTTGGTATATTGGCAAGCTAGAAGGGTATTAATGCCCGTGTTTGAAATATTTGTATGTATGTATGTATGTACATAACACTGTGTGCCCAGTACTACCTAACACAGTGTGCCCAGTACTACATAACACTGTATCCCCAGTACTACGTAACACAGCAAGCCCAGTGCTACATAATACAGAGTGTCCAGCACTACAAAATGCAGAGTGCCCAGTACTAGATAACGCAGCATTCCCAGTACTACGTAAAATAGCATGCCAGTGCTACACAACAAATGTGCCCAGTAATATATAACACTGTGTGCTATTACATAACACTGTGTGCCCAGTACCAAATAACAATTTGTGTCCACTACTACATAACACTGCATGCCCAGCACTGCAGAAAACTGCATGCCCAGTACTACATAACACAATAAGCTCAGTGCTACAAAATAGAGAGTGACCAGTGCTACATAATGTGCCCTGTACTACATAACACAATATACCCTGTACTACATAAAACAGCATGCCCAGTGCTACACAACATGTGCCCAGTACTACATAACACACCATGCCCAGTGCATTATAACAAAGAGTGTCTAGTATAGCATAACACTATGTGCCCAGGGCTAAATAACACTGCATGCCCTGTACTACATAACACTGCATGTCCAGTACTACATAGCACTGCATGTTGACTACTACATAACACTGTGTGCTCAGTACAAAATCACACTGTGTGCACAGTACTAGACACACAGAGTGCCCAGTACTATGTAGTACTGTCTTCTCACTGCTACATAACAATGTATGCCTAGTACTACATAACACAGCATGCACAGCACTACATAACACAGAGTGCTGAGTAATACATAACACTGTGTGGCCAGTACTACATAACACAGCATGCCTAGTACTACATAAAACAGAATGCCCAGTGCTACACAACAAGTGTGCCCAATAGTACATAATACTGTGTGCTCAGTACTGCATAACACACCATGCCCAGTACTACATAACACAAAGTGTCCAGTACTACATGACACTGTGTGCTCAATTCTACATAACACTGTGTACCCAGTGCTACATAACACACTTTGCCCAGTACTTCATAACACAGAGTATCCAGTACTTCATAACACTGTGTGTCAAGTACAACATGATACTGCATTCCCATATTCATAACACTGTATATGCAGTACTACATAACACAGCATGCACAGTACAACATAACACTATGTGCCCAGCACTACATAACACAGTGTGTCCAGTATTACATAACACTGTATGTTCAGGAGTACATAACATAGAATGCCCAGTACTACATAATATGCCGTGTCCAGTAGTACATAACATGGAGAGAATGACATACCACAGCATGCCCAGTACTGCATAACACTGTGTGCCCAGTACTACTCACCACAGAGTGCCCAGTAGTACATAACACTCTTTGCCCAGTACTAAATAATATGGCATGCTCAGTACTATATAAAAATGTGTGCCCAGTACTACCTAATACAACGTGACTATTACTACATAAAAATGTGTACCAAGTACTGCACAACACAGAGTGCTCAGTACTACAGAACACTGTGTACCCAGTACTACATAACAGTTTGTGTCCAGTACCACATACACAGTGTGCCAAGTACTACATAACACAGCCGGTGATTCTCTCTTTGCAAACTCTGTAAGTAGATCCTGGAACTCACTTCCAGCTGATATTACCTTACTTTCCACCTTAGGTCAATTTAAAACTAGACTCAAACAACATTTGTCACTTAACTGGCTATGTCAATGTATCAAGCCTGGCTAACTCGAATGTGTAAAAATCTGTTAACCAGTTTACTGTGTAATTTAATTTAATCCTGACTTGTGCTCAGGACTTACTTTAACCTGTGGAACTTGTTTAACTTGCTTACTTATGTAATCTCTGTAAATAATCTGTTTGTAATATGTAATGCTGGTATTATGTAATGCTGCATCTGCTTACCATTGAAGCTTTTCTCCCCAGGCCTCCGCTGAAAATGGACATGCATCCAGTTGGACTATCCCGGTCAACAAATGTAAAATAAAATAAAAAATAAAATAAAAATTACTACATAATGGGGTGTGCCCAGTATTACATAAGGAGGCCAACAGTATATAACACTATTTGCCCAGTACTACGTAACATTGTGTCTCCAGTACTACATAACACAACGTGCCCAACACTACATAACACTTTTTGCCCATTACTACATAACACAGAGTGCCCAGTACTACATAACACAGACTGCTCAGTAGTAGATAACAAGTGTGCCCAGCACTGCATAACATGGCGTCCCCACTACTACATAACAGTGTGTGCACTACCTAGCACAGTGTGCCCAGTACCACATACAACTTTATGCCCACTACTGCATAACACTGCATGTTCACTACTAAATAACAGTGCAAGCCCAGCACTAAATAACACTATATGCCCAGTACTATATAACAGCAAGCCCAGTGCTACATAATGCAGATTGTCCAGCACTACATAATATTGTGTGCCCAGTACTGATTAACACAGCATGCACAGTATTACATTACATAGAGTGCCCAGTACTGCATTACACCATGTGCCCATTGCTACATAACAGTGTGTCCCCAGTTCTACAAAACACCATGTTCCCAGTACTACATAACAGACAGTGATCATTACTTCATAACACAGAGTGTCCAGTACAGCATAACACTGTGTGCCCAGGACTGAATGACATTGTTTGCCCAGTGCTATATAACAAAACAAGCCCTGTGCTACATAACAAAGAGTTCCCACTACTACATAACCCAGAGTGCCCAGTACAGCATAACACTGCATGCCCTGTACTACATAACACTGTGTGTCCAGTAGCACATAAAATGTGGGGGCAGTACTACATAACACAGCATGCTCAGTACTACATAACATTGCATCCAAGTACTACATAACACAGCATGCTCAGTACTACATAACAGCCATGCCTAGTACTGTAAAACAGAGAGTACCCAGTACTACATAACACTGCACACCCAGTACTACATAACACTGTATGCACAGTACTACATAACACAGCATGCACAGTACTACATAAAACAGCATGTCCAGTGCTACACAAGTGTGCCCCATACTACACAACACTGTGTGTTCTGTACTGCACAACACATCATGCCCAGTACTATGTAACACAGTGTACCAGTACTACATATCACCGACTGCCCAGTAGTACATAACACTGTGTGCCCAGTTCTACATAACAGTTTGTGTCCACTACTACATAACAATGTATGCCACGTACTACATAACACAGCAAGCCCAGTGCTACATAATACAGAGTGTCCAGTACTACATAAGCATGCCAGTACTACATAAAACAACATGCCCAGTGCTACACAACAAGTGTGCCCAATAGTACATAATACACCATGCCCAGTACCTTACAACACAGAGTGTCCATTACAGTATAACACTGTGTACTCAGGACTAAATAACACTGCATGCCCTGTACTACATAACACAGCATGTTCAGTACTACATAACACTGTGTGTCCAGTACTACATAACACAGCAAACCCAGTGCTACATAATACAGAGTGCCCAGCACTACATAACACTGTATGCCCAGTACTACTTAACACAGCATGCCCAGTACTACATAACAGGCCATGCCCAGTACTTCATAACATAGACTGTCCAGTACAACATAATGCTGTGAGCTCAGGACTAAATAAAATTGTGTGCCCTGCACTACATAACAGTGTATGTGCAGTGCTATGTAACACTGCATGTCTAGTATTACATAACAAAGTGTGCCCAGTGCTACATAACACAGTGAGCCCAGTGCTACATAACAGAGTTCCCAGGACTGCATAACCCAGAGTTCCCAGTGCAGCATAACACTGTATGCTCTGTACTGCATAACACTGCATGTCCAGTACAATATAACATTGCATCCAAGTACTACAAAACACAGCATGCTCAGTACTTAATGACAAGCATGCCTAGTACTGTAAAACAGAGAGTACCCAGTACTACATAACAATGTATACCCAGTACTAAATAACACAGCATGTGCAGTACTACATAACACAGAGTGCAGAGCACTAGATAACACTGTGTGCCCAGTACTACATAACACAGCATGCTCAGTACTACATAAAACAGCATGCCCACTGCTACACAACAAGTGTGTCCAGTACTACATAAGCCACTGTGCCCAGTAATTTATAACACAGATTGTCCAGTACAGCATAACACCATGTGCCCAGGACTAAATAACGTGGCATGCCCTGTACTACATAACACTGCATGTCCAGTACTACATAACACTGCATGTCCAGCACTACATAATGCAGAGTGCCCAGTACTACATAACACAGCATTCCCAGTACTACATAAAAGAGCATGCCAGTGCTACACAACAAATGTGCCCAGTACTACATAACACTGTGTGCTACTACATAACATTTTGTGCTCAGTACCAAATAACAATTTGTGTCCACTACTACATAACACTGCATGCCCAGCACTGCAGAAAACTGCATGCCCAGTACTACATAACACAATAAGCTTAGTGCTACAAAATAGAGAGTGCCCAGTGCTACATAATGTGCCCTGTACTACATAACACAGCATGCCCTGTACTGCATAAAACAGCAAGCCGAGTGCTACACAATGTTTGCCCAGTACTACATAACACACCATGCCCAGTACATTATAACAAAGAATGTCTAGTATAGCATAACACTAGGTGCCCTGGGCTAAATAACATTGCATGCCCTGTACTACATAACACTGCATGTCCAGTACTACATAGCACTGCATGTCGACTACTACATAACACTGTGCTCAGTACAAAATCACACTGTGTGCACAGTACTACACACACAGAGTGCCCAGTACTATGTAGTACTGTCTTCTCACTGCTACATAACACTGTATGTCTACTACTACATAACACAGCATGCACAGCACTACATAACACAGAGTGCTGAGTAATACATAACACTGTGTGGCCAGTACTACATAACAGAGCATGCCTAGTACTACATAAAACAGAATGCCCAGTGCTACACAACAGGTGTGCCCAGTAGTACATAATACTGTGTGCTCAGTACTGTATAACACACCATGCCCAGTACTACATAACACGGAGTGTCCAGTACTACATGACACTGTGTGCTCAGTTCTACATAACACTGTGTACCCAGTGCTACATAACACACTTTGCCCAGTACTTCATAACACAGGGGGTCCAGTACTTCATAACACTGTGTGCGAAGTACAACATGATACTGTATTCTCAGTATTCATAACACTGTATATGCAGTACTACATAACAAAGCATGCGCAGTACAACATAACACTATGTGCCCAGCACTACATAACAGAGTGTGTCCAGTACTACATAACACTGTATGCTCAGGAGTACATAACATAGATCGCCCAGTACTACATAACATGCTGTGTCCAATATTACATAACATGGAGAGTATGACATACCACAGCATGCCCAGTACTGCATAACACTGTGTGCCAAGTACTACTCACCACAGAGTGCCCAGTAGTACATAACACTGTTTTCCCAGTACTAAATAATATAGTGTGCTCAGTACTATATAAAAATGTGTGCCCAGTACTACCTAATACAACGTGAATACTACTACATAAAAATGAGTACCCAGTACTACATAACACAAAGTGCCCAGTACTACAGAACACTGTGTACCCAGTACTACATAACAGTTTGTTTCCAGTACCACATACACAGTGTGCCAAGTACTACATAACACAGCGTGCCCATTACTACATAATGTAGTCTGCCCAGTATTACATAAGGATGCCCAACAGTATATAACACTCTTTGCCCAGTACTATGTAAAATTGTGTCTCAAGTACTACATAAAACAACGTGCCCAGCACTACATAACACTTTTTGCCCATTACTACATAACACAGAGTGCCCAGTACTACATAACACAGACTGCTCAGTAGTAGATAACAAGTTTGCCCAGCACTACATAATATGGCATCCCCACTACTACATAACATTGTGTGCCCAGTACTACCTAACACAGTGTGCCCAGTACTACATACCACTTTATGCCCACTACTGCATAACATTGCATGTTCAGTACTATATAACACTGCATGCCCAGCACTAAATAACACAATATGCCCAGTACTATATAACAGCAAGCCCAGTGCTACATAATGCAGATTGTCCAGCACTACATAATATTGTGTGCCCGGTACTGATTAACACTGCATGCCCTGTACTACATTACATAGAGTGCCCAGTACTGCATCACACAGTATGCCCATTGATACATAACAGTGTGTCCCCAGTTCTACATAACACCATGTTCCATAACCCAGAGTGCCCAGTACAGCTTAACACTGCATGTCCTGTACTACATAACACATGGTGCCATACTACATAACATTGCATCCAAGTACTACATAACACAGCATGCTCAGTACTACATACATAACAGCCATGCCTAGTACTGTAAAACAGAGAGTACCCAGTACTACATAACACTGCACACCCAGTACTACATAACACTGTATGCCCAGTACTACATAACACAGCATGCACAGTACTACATAAAACAGCATGTCCAGTGCTACACAAGTGTGCCCCGTACTACACAACACTGTGTGTTTTGTACTGCGTAACACATCATGCCCAGTACTATGTAACACAGTGTACCAGTACTACATATCACAGAGTGCCCAGTAGTACATAACACTGTGTGCCCAGTTCTACATAACAGTTTGTGTCCACTGCTACATAACACTGCATGCCCAGCACTACATAACACTGTATGCCACGTACTACATAACACAGCAAGCCCAGTGCTACATAATACAGAGTTTCCAGTACTACATAATGCAGCTTGCCCAGTACTACATAAGACAGCATGCCAGTACTACATAAAACAGCATGTCCAGTCCTACACAACAAGTGTGCCCAATAATATATAATACACCATGCCCAGTACCTTACAACACAGAGTGTCTATTACAGTATAACACTGTGTGCTCAGGACTAAATAACATTGCATGCCCTGTACTACATAACACAGCATGTTCAGTACTACATAACACTATGTGTCCAGTACTACATAACACAGCAAGCCCAGTGCTACATAATACAGAGTGCCCAGCACTACATAACACTGTATGCCCAGTATTACTTAACACAGCATGCCCAGTACTACATAACAGACTGTGCCCAGTACTTCATAACATAGACTGTCCAGTACAACATAACGCTTTGAGCCCAGGACTAAATAAAACTGTGTGCCCTGCACTACATAACAGTGTATGTGCAGTGCTATGTAACACTGCATGTCTAGTATTACATAACATAGTGTGCCCAGTGCTACATAACACAGTGAGCCCAGTGCTACATAACAGAGTTCCCAGGACTGCATAACCCAGAGTTCCCAGTGCAGCATAACACTGTATGCTCTGTACTACATAACACTGCATGTCCAGTACAATATAACATTGCATCCAAGTACTACAAAACACAGCATGCTCAGTACTTAATAACAAGCATGCCTAGTACTGTAAAACAGAGAGTACCCAGTACTACATAACACTGTATACCCAGTACTAAATAACACAGCATGTGCAGTACTACATAACACAGAGTGCAGAGCACTAGATAACACTGTGTGCCCAGTACTACATAACACAGCATGCTCAGTACTACATAAAACAGCATGCCCACTGCTACACAACAAGTGTGCCCAGTACTACATAAGCCACTGTGCCCAGTAATTTATAACACAGAGTGTCCAGTACAGCATAACACCATGTGTCCAGGACTAAATAACGTGGCATGCCCTATACTACATAACACTGCATGTCCAGTATGACATAACACTGCATGTCCAGCACTACATAATGCAGAGTGCCCAGTACTACATAACACAGCATTCCCAGTACTACATAAAAAAGCATGCCAGTGCTACACAACAAATATGCCCAGTACTACATAACACTGTGTGCTACTACATAACATTGTGTGCCCAGTACCAAATAATTTGTGTCCACTACTACATAACACTGCATGCCCAGCACTGCATGCCCAGTACTACATAACACAATAAGCTCAGTGCTACAAAATAGAGAGTGCCCAGTGCTACTTAATGTGCCCTGTACTACATAACACAGCATGCCCTGTACTACATAAAACAGCAAGCCGAGTGCTACACAACATTTGCACAGTACTACATAACACACCATGCCCAGTACATTATAACAAAGAGTGTCTAGTATAGCATAACACTAGGTGCCCAGGGCTAAATAACACTGCATGCCCTGTACTACATAACACTGCATGTCCAGTACTACATAGCACTGCATGTCGACTACTACATAACACTGTGCTCAGTACAAAATCACACTGTGTGCACAGTACTACATATAGAGTGCCTAGTACTATGCAGTACTGTCTTCTCACTGCTACATAACAGTGCATGCCTAGTACTACATAACACAGCATGCACAGCACTACATAACACAGAGTGCTGAGTAATACATAACACTGTGTGGCCAGTACTACATAACAGAGCATGCCTAGTACTACATAAAACAGAATGCCCAGTGCTACACAACTAGTGTGCCCAGTAGTACATAATACTGTGTGCTCAGTACTGCATAACACACTATGCCCAGTACTACATAACACAGAGTGTCCAGTACTACATGATACTGTGTGCTCAGTTCTACATAACACTGTGTACCCAGTGCTACATAACACACTTTGCCCAGTACTTCATAACACAGGGTGTCCAGTACTTTATAACACTGTATGCCAAGTACAACATGATACTGTATTCCCAGTATTCATAACACTGTATATGCAGTACTACATAACACAGCGTGCGCAGTACAACATAACACTATGTGCCCAGCACTACATAACACAGTGTGTCCAGTACTACATAACACTGTATGTTCAGGAGTACATAACATAGAATGCCTTGTACTGCATAACATGCTGTGTCCAGTACTACATAACATGGAGAGTATGACATACCACAGCATGCCCAGTACTGCATAACACTGTGTGCCAAGTACTACTCACCACAAAGTGCCCAGTAGTACATAACACTGTTTTCCCAGTACTAAATAATATGGCGTGCTCAGTACTATTTAACAATGTGTGCCCAGTACTACCTAATACAACGTGACTACTACTACATAAAAACGTGTACCCAGTACTACATAACACAGAGTGCCCAGTACTACAGAACACTGTGTACCCAGTACTACATAACAGTTTGTGTCCAGTACCACATACACAGTGTGCCAAGTACTACATAACACAGCGTGCCCATTACTACATAATGTAGTGTGCCCAGTATTACATAAGGATGCCCAACAGTATATAACACTATTTGCCCAGTACTATGTAACATTGTGTCTCCAGTACTACATAACACAACGTGCCCAGCACTACATAACCCTTGCCCATTACTACATAACACAGAGTACCCAGTACTACATAACACAGACTGCTCAGTAGTAGATAACAAGTGTGCCCAGCACTACATAACATGGCATCCCCACTACTACATAACAGTGTGGACCAGTACTACCTAGCACAGTGTGCCCAGTACTGCATAACACTTTATGCCCACTACTGCATAACACTGCATGTTCAGTACTATATAACACTGCATGCCCAGCTCTAAATAACACAATATGCCCAGTACTATATAACAGCAAGCTCAGTGCTACATAATGCAGATTGCCCAGCACTACATAATATTGTGTGTCCAGTACTGATTAACACAGCATGCCCAGTACTACATTACATAGAGTGCCCAGTACTACATTACACCATATACCCATTGCTACATAACAGTGTGTCCCCAGTTCTAAATAACACCATGTTCCCAGTACTACATATCAGACAGTGCCCATTACTTCATAACACAGAGTGTCCAGTACAGCATAACACTGTGTGCCCAGGACTGAATGATGTTGTTTGCCCAGTACTACATAACAAAACAAGCCCTGTGCTACACAACAAAGAGTTCCCACTACTACATAACCCAGACTGCCCAGTACAGCATAACACTGCATGCCCTGTACTACATAACACTGTGTGTCCAGTAGTACATAAAATGTAGGGGCAGTGCTACATAACACAGCGTGCCCAGTACTACATAACATTGCATCCAAGTACTACATAATACAGCATGCTCAGTACTACATAACAGCCGTGCCTGGTACTGTAAAACAGAGAGTACCCAGTACTACATAACACTGCACACCCAGTACTACATAACACTGTATGCCCAGTACTACATAACACAGCATGCACAGTACTACATAAAACAGCATTTCCAGTGCTACACAAGTGTGCCCCGTACTGCACAACACTGTGTGTTCAGTACTGTATAACACATCATGCCCAGTACTACGTAACACAGTGTACCAGTGCTACATACCACAGAGTGCCCAGTAAAACATAACACTGTGTGCCCAGTTCTACATAACAGTTTGTGTCCACTACTACATAACACTGCATGCCCAGCACTACATAACACTGTATGCCAAGTGCTACATAACACAGCAAGCCCAGTGCTACATAATAGAGTGTTTCCAGTACTACACAACACAGAGTGCCCAGTACTACATAAGACAGCATGCCAGTACTACATAAAACAGCATGTCCAGTGCTACACAAAAATTGTGCCCAGTAGTACATAACACATTAGTACATTACAACACAGAGTGTCCATTACAGTATAACACTGTGTGCTCAGGACTAAATAACATTGCATGCTCTGTACTACATAACACAGCATGTTCAGTACTACATAACACTGTGTGCCCAGTACTACATAAGACAGCAAGCCCAGTGCTACATAATACAGAGTGCACATCACTACATAACACTGCATGCCCAGTACTACTTAACACAGCATGCCCAGTACTTCATAACATAGACTGTCCAGTACAACATAATGCTGTATGCCAAGGACTAAATAAAACTGTGTGCCCAGCACTACATAAAAGTGTATGTGCAGTGCTATGTAACACTGCAAGTCTAGTATTAAATAACAGTGTGCCCAGTGCTACATAACACAGTGAGCCCAGTGCCACATAACGGAGTTCCCAGGACTGCATAACCCAGAGTTCCCAGTGCAGTATAACACTGCATGCTCTGTACTACATAACACTGCATGCCCAGTACAATATAACATTGCATCCAAGTACTACAAAACACAGCATGCTCAGTACTTAATAACAAGCATGCCTAGTACTGTAAAACAGAGAGTACCCAGTACTACATAACACTGCATGCCCAGTACTAAATAACACAGCATGTGCAGTACTACATAACACTGCATGTGCAGCACTACATAATGTAGAGTGCCCAGTACTACATAACACAGCATGCTCAGTACTACATAAAACAGCATGCCCACTGCTACACAACATGTGTGCCCAGTACTACATAAGACACTGTGCCCAGTAATTTATAACACATTGTGTCCAGTATAGCATAACACCATGTGTCCAGGACTAAATAACACAGCATGCCCTGTACTACATAACACTGCAAGTCCAGTACTACATAATGCAGAGTGCCCAGTACTACATAACACAGCATTCCCAGTACTACATAAAACAGCATGCCAGTGCTACACAACAAATGTGCCCAGTACTACATAACACTGTGTGCTATTACATAACACTGTGTGCCCAGTACCAAATAAAAATTTGTGTCCACTACTACATAACACTGCATGCCCAGCACTGCATAAAACTGCATGCCCAGTACTACATAACACATTAAGCTCAGTGCTACAAAATAGAGAGTGCCCAGTGCTACATAATGTGCCCTGTTCTACATAACACAGCATGTCCTGTACTAGATAAAACAGGGCACCCAGTGCTATACATGTGCCCAGTATACATAACACACCATGCCCAGTACACTATAACAAAGAGTGTCTAGTATAGCATAACACCATGTGCCCAGGGCTAAATAACACTGCATGCCCTGTACTACATAACACTGCATGTCCAGTACTACATAGCACTGCATGTCGACTACTACATAACACTGTGTGCTCAATACAGAATCACACTGTGTGCACAGTACTACACACACACAGTGCCCAGTACTATGTAGTACTGTCTTTTCACTGCTACATAACACTGTATGCCTAGTACTAAATAACACAGCATACACAGCACTACATAGCACAGAGTGCTGAGTAATACATAACACTGTGTGGCCAGTACTACATAACACAGCATGCCTAGTACTACATAAAACAGAATGCCCAGTGCTACACAACAAATGTACCCAGTAGTACATAATACTGTTTGCTCAGTACTGTATAACACACCATGCCCAGTACTACATAACACTGTGTGCCCAGTACTACATAACACTAGAGTGTCCAGTACTACATGTCCAGTACTACATGACACTGTGTGCTCAATTCTACATGACACTGTGTACCCAGTGCTACATAACACACTTTGCCCAGTACTTCATAACACAGAGTGTCCAGTACTTCATAACACTGTGTGCCAAGTACTATATAACAGCAAGTCCAGTGCTACATAATGCAGATTGCCCAGCACTACATAATATTGTGTGCCCAGTACTGATTAACACAGCATGCCCAGTACTACATAACAGGCCGTGCCCAGTACTTCATAACATAGACTGTCCAGTAGAACATAATGCTGTGTGCCCAGGACTAAATAAAACTGTGTGCCCAGCACTACATAACAGTGTATGTGCAGTGCTATGTAACACTGCATGTCTAGTATTACATAACATAGTGTGCCCAGTGCTACATAACACAGTGAGCCCAGTGCTACATAACAGAGTTCCCAGGACTGCATAACCCAGAGTTCCCAGTGCAGCATAACACTGCATGCTCTGTACTACATAACACTGCATGTCCAGTACAATAAAACATTGCATCCAAGTACTACAAAACATAGCATGCTCAGTACTTAATAACAAGCATGCATAGTACTGTAAAACAGAGAGTACCCAGTACTACAAAACACTGTATGCCCAGTACTAAATAACAGAGCATGTGCAGTACTACATAACACTGCATGTCCAGCACTACATAATGCAGAGTGCCCAGTACTACATAACACAGCATGCTCAGTACTACATAAAACAGCATGCCCACTGCTACACAACAAGTGTGCCCAGTACTACATAAGACACTGTGCCCAGTAATTTATAACACAGAGTGTCCAGTGCAGCATAACACCATGTGTCCCGGACTAAATAACACGGCATGCCCTGTACTACATAACACTGCATGTCCAGTACTACATAACGCTGCATGTCCAGCACTACATAATGCAGAGTGCCCAGTACTACATAACACAGCATTCCCAGTACTACATAAAAGAGCATGCCAGTGCTACACAACAAATGTGCTCAGTACTACATAACACTGTGTGCTATTACATAACACTGTGTGCCCAGTTCCAAATAACAATTTGTGTCCACTACTACATACCACTGCATGCCCAGCACTGCATAAAACTGCATGCCCAGTACTACATAACACAATAAGCTCAGTGCTACAAAATAAAGAGTACCCAGTGCTACATAATGTGCCCTGTACTACATAACACAGCATGCCCTGTACTACATAAAACAGTATGCCCAGTGATACACAACGTGTGCCCACCATGCCCAGTACATCATAACAAAGAGTGTCTAGTATAGCATAACGCTATGTGCCCAAGGCTAAATAACACTGCATGCCCTGTACTACATAACACTGCATGTCCAGTACTACATAGCACTACATGTCAACTACTACATAACAATGTGTGCTCAGTACAAAATCACACTTTGTGCACTGTACTACACACACAGAGTGCCCAGTACTATGTAGTACTGTCTTCTCACTGCTACGTAACAATGTATGCCTAGTACTACATAATGCAGCATCCACAAGACTACATAACACAGAGTGCTGAGTAATACATAACACTGTGTGACCAGTACTACAGCATGCCTAGTAGTACATAAAACAGAATGCCCAGTGCTACACAACAATTGTGCCCAGTAGTATATAATACTGTGTGCTCAGTACTGTATAACACACCATGCCCAGTACTACATAACACAGAGTGTCCAATACTACATGACACTGTGTGCTCAGTTCTACAAATCACTGTGTACCCAGTGCTACATAACACACTTTGCCCAGTACTTCATAACACAGAGTGTCCAGTACTTCATAACACTGTGTGCCAAGTACAACATGATACTGTATTCCCAGTATTCATAACACTGTATATGCAATACTACATAAAACAGCGTGCGCAGTACAACATAACACTATGTGCCCAGCACTACATAACACAGTGTGTCCAGTACTACATAACACTGTATGTTCAGGAGTACATAACATATAATGCCCAGTACTACATAACATGCTCTGTCCAATACTACATAACATGGAGAGTATGACATACCACAGCATGCCCAGTACTGCATAACACTGTGTGCCAGTACTACTCACCACAGAGTGCCCAGTAGTACATAACACTGTTTTCCCAGTACTAAATAATATGGCATGCTCAGTACTATATAAAAATGTGTGCCCAGTACTACCTAATACAATGTGACTAGTACTATATAAAAATGTGTACCCAGTACTACATAACACAGAGTGCCCAGTACTACAGAAAACTGTGTACCCAGTACTACATAACAGTTTGTGTCCAGTACCACATACACAGTGTGCCATGTACTACATAACACAGCATGCTCATTACTACATAATGTAGTGTGCCCAGCATTACATAAGGATGCCCAACAGTATATAACACTATTTGCCCAGTACTATGTAACATTGTGTCTCCAGTACTACATAACACAACATGCCCAGCACTACATAACACTTTTTGGCCATTACTACATGACACAGAGTGCCCAGTACTACATAACACAGACTGCTCAGTAGTAGATAACAAGTGTGCCCAGCACTACATAACATGGCATCCCCACTACTACATAACAGTGTGTGCCCAGTACTACCTAGTACAGTGTGCCCAGTACTGCATAACACTTTATGCCCACTACTGCATAACACTGCATGTTCAGTACTATATAACACTGCATGACCAGCACTAAATAACACTATATGCCCAGTACTATATAACAGCAAGCCCAGTGCTACATAATGCAGATTGCCCAGCACTGCATAATATTGTGTGTCCAGTACTGATTAACACAGCGTGCCCAGTACTACATTGCATAGAGTGCCCAGTACCTCATTACACCATATGCCCATTGCTACATAACAGTGTGTCCCCAGTTCTACATAACATCATGTTCCCAGTACTACATAACAGACAGTGCCCATTACTTCATAACACAGAGAGTCCAGTACAGCATAACACTGTGTGCCCAGGACTGAATGACATTGTTTGCCCTGTACTACATAACAAAACAAGCTCTGTGCTACATAACAAAGAGTTCCCACTACCACATAACCCAGAGTGCCCAGTACAGCATAACACTGCATGCCCTGTACTACATAACACTGTGTGTCCAGTAGTACATAAAATGTGGGGGCAGTACTGCATAACACAGCATGCCCAGTACTACATAACATTGCATCCAAATACTACATAACACAGCATGCACAGTACTACATAACAGCCATGCCTAGTACTGTAAAACAGAGAGTGCCCAGTACTACATAACACTGCACACCCAGTACTACATAACACTGTATGCCCAGTACTACATAACACAGCATGCACAGTACTACATAAAACAGCATGTCCAGTACTACACAAGTGTGCCCCGTACTGCACAACACTGTGTGTTCAGTACTGTATAAAACATCATGCCCAGTACTACGCAACACATTATACCATTGCTACATATCACAGAGTGCCCAGTAGTACATAACACTGTGTGCCCAGTTCTACATATCAGTTTGTGTCCACTACTACATAATACTGCATGCCCAGCACTACATAACACTGTATGCCAAGTACTACATAACACAGTAAGCCCAGTGCTACATAATACAGTGTTTCCAGTACTACACAATGCAGAGTGCCCAGTACTACATAACACAGCATGCCAGTACTATATAAAACAGCATGTCCAGTACTACACAAAAATTGTGCCCAGTAGTACATAACACATTGTGCCCAGTACCTTACAACACAGAGTGTCCATTACAGTAAAACACTCTGTGCTCAGGACTAAATAACACTGCATTCCCTGTACTACATAAAACAGCATGTCCAGTATTACATAACACTGTGTTCCCAGTTGTAAATCACACTATGCGCCCAGTGCTCCATAATACAGAGTTCCCAGCATTACATAACACTGTGTGCTCAGCACTACATAACACAGAGTCCCCAGTACTACATAACATTGTGTGCCCAGTACTGCATAACACTTATGTCCAGGACTACATAAAACACAGAATACCCAGTACTACATACCACACAGTGCCCAGTGCTACTTAATGCAGAGTGTCCAGTACAACATAACACAGCATGCCCAGTTCTACATAACACTAAATGCCCAATGCTACATAATATTGTATGTACAGAACTATATAAAACTGTTTACCAGTACTGCATAACACTGTGTGCCCAGTAGTACATATCACAGAGTGCCCAGTACTACATAACAAGAGTGTCCAGCACTGCATAACACTGTGTGCCCAGTACTGCATAACACTGCATGTCCACTACTACATAACATTGTGTGCCCAGTACTACATGACACAGTGTGCCAGTACTACATAACACCTCATGTCCAGTGCTACGTAACACTGAGTGCCCAGGAATGCATAACACACCATGCCCAGTTCTACCAAACACTGTGTGCCCAGTACTGCATAACACAGCATGCCCAGTACTTGTCCTGTTCTGTATAACACTGCATGTCCAGTATTACATTTCACTCAGTGCCCAGTACTACATAATACTGTGTTCCCAATACTACATAGCACAGTGTATGAAGTACTACATAAGACTGTTTGCCATGTACTACACAATGCAGAGTGCTTAGTAATACATAACACTATGTGTCTAGTACTACATAACACAGAGTATCCAGTAATAAATAAAACTGTGTGTTCAGTACTACATAAGACAGCGTGCCCAGTACTACATAACATTATCTGCACAGTACTACATAACACTATGTGCCTTGTACTGCATAACACAGAGTGTCCAGTAATAAATAAAACTGTGTGTTCAGTAATACATAAGACAGCATGCCCTGTACTACATAACACTATGTGCATGGTTCTATATAACACAGTGTGCCCAGTAATACATAACACTGTATGCCCAGTTGTAAATCACACTATGTGCCCAGTACTACATAATAGAGAGTCTCCAGTACTGCATAACACTGTGTGCCCATTACTGCATAACACTTATGTCGAGGACTACAAAACACAGAATACCCAGTACTACGTACCACACATTGCCCAGTGCTACATAATGCAGAGTGCCCAGTTCAACATAACACAGCATGCCCAGTACTACGTAACTCTGAGTGCTCAATACTACATAATATTGTATGTACAGAACTATATAAAATGGTTTACCAGTACTGCATAACACTGTGTGCCCAGTACTACGTATCACAGACTGCCCATTACTACATAACAAGAGTGTCCAGCACTACATAACTTTGTGTACTCAGTACTACATAACACTGCATGTCCAGCGCTACATAACACTGTGTGCCAGTACTACATAACACCATGTGCCCAGTGCTACATAACGCCAAGTTCCCAGCACTGCATAACACAGCATGCCCAGTTCTATCAAACACTGTGTGCCCAGTACTGCATAACACAGCATGCACAGTACTTGTCCTGTTCTCTATAACACTGCATGTCCAGTACTACATTTCACTCTGTGCCCAGTACTACTTAACACTGTGTTCCCAATGCTACATAGCACAGTGTGTGAAGTACTACATAACACTGTGTGCCATGTACTACATAATGCAGAGTGCTTAGCAATACATAGCACTATGTGTCTAGTACTACATAACACAAAGTGTCCAGTAATAAATAAAACTATGTGTTCAGTACTACATAAGACAATGTGCCCAGTACTACATAACACTGTGTGCACAGAACTTTGTAATACTGCATGTCCAGTACTACATAACACATCATGCCAAGTACTATATAACACTGTGTGGCCAGTACTACATGACACAGTGTTTCAGTACTACCTAACATAAGGTGCCCAGTACTACATAACACTGAGTGCCCAGCACTGCATAACACAGAGTCCCCAGTACTGCATAACACTGTGTGCCCAGTACTGCATAACATTTATGTCTAGGACTACAAAACACAGAATACCCAGTACTATATACCACACATTGCCCAGTGCTACATTACATAATGCAGAGTGCCCAGTTCAACATAACACAGCATGCCCAGTACTACGTAATTCTGAGTGCTCAATACTACATAATATTGTATATACAGAACTATATAAAACGGTTTACCAGTACTGCATAACACTTTATGCCCAGTACTACATATCACAGAGCGCCCAGTACTACATAACAAGAGTGTCCAGCACTACATAACACTGTGTGCTCAGTACTACATAACACTGCATGTCCAGCGCTACATAACACTGTGTGTCAGTACTACATAACACCACATGTCCAGTGCTACATAACGCCAAGTTCCCAGCACTGCATAACACAGCATGCCCAGTTCTACCAAACACTGTGTGCCCAGTACTGCATAACACAGCATGCGCAGTACTTGTCCTGTTCTCTATAACACTGCATGTCCAGTACTACATTTCACTCTGTGCCCAGTACTACTTAACACTGTGTTCCCAATGCTACATAGCACAGTGTGCAAAGTACTACATAAGACTGTGTGCCATGTACTACATCATTCAGAGTGCTTAGCAATACATAGCACTATGTGTCTAGTACTACATAACACAAAGTGTCCAGTAATAAATAAAACTGTGTGTTCAGTACTACATAAGACAACATGCCTAGTACTACATAACACTGTGCGCACAGAACTTTGTAATACTGCATGTCCAGTACTACATAACACAGTGTCATACCTCTCAACCTATCAGTGCAAGAAGTTTGGACAAAGTCAGAAAGAATGGTGGGGACAAAGACCCAAAAATAGGGACAGAATTTAAATATTGCTCCTATAAACTTAGACAGTTCCTAGAATAACATATGTTGCATTATTATGTATTTTATGAAGGATATAATGCCTGAAACTCAAATGTCTGTCATTGGTTAGTATTATTTAATGACTTCAATATTCAGTGATTTGCCAAAAAAAACACCAATTCTATGAGGAACAGACCAAAAATATGAGACAAAATTCTGGACATTTTGCAAAAATCTGTTCAGTTGAGAGGTATGCAGAGTTTATGCAATGGTGTATAACAGAGTGTCCAGAATTACATAACATTGCATCCTAGTGCTACATAACACAGTGTGCCTAGTACTACATAAGAGGTGTCCCAGTACTGCAAAACACTGCATGCCCCATACTACATAACACTGCGTTCCCAATACTACATAACACAGCAGGCCCAGTACTACATAACACTGTATGCCAAGGACTACATAACACAGATTGCCCAGTACTACGTAACATGGAGTCTGCAGTACTACATAACACAGAGTGCCCAGTATGCCATAACACAGCATCCCCCGTACTACATACCACTGTATGCTCAGTACTATATAACACTGTGTGCTTAGTGCTACATAACAGTGCATGTCTGAAACTACATAACACAGTGTGCCCAGTACTACATAACACAGGGTGCCCAGTACTACATAACACTGTTTCCCAATACTACATAAGACTGTGTACCCAGCTCTGCATAACAGTGCATGTCCGGTTCTATATAACAAGTCTGCCCAGTACTACATAACAAAGAGTACTGAGTACTACATAACAAGTGTGCCCGGTACCACATAACACTGAGTCCCAGTACTACATGACACTGTGTGTCCAGAACTAGATAACAGTGAGTGCCCAGTTCTACATAATGCCATGTGTCCAGTACTACATACAGACGATGCTCAGTACTTCATAATACAGAGTGTCCAGTATAGCATAACACTGTGTGCCCACGACTAAATAACACTGTGTGCCTAGCAGTACATAGTACTATATGTCCAGTACTACCTAACACTGCCTGTTCAGTATTACATAACATATTGTGCCCAGTATTACATAACACAGCAAGCCCAGTACTCCATAACACAGAGTCACCAGTACTTCATAACCCAGAGTGCCTAGTACAGCATAACACCCCATGCCCTGTGCTACATAACACTGCGTGCCCAATACTACATAACAAGTGTGGGCAGTAATGCATAACACAATGTGCCCTGTATTACATAACATTGCATCTGAGGACTACATAACACAGCATGTTCAGTACTACATAACAAGTATGCCTAGTACTGTAAAACAGAGAGTACCCAGTACTACATAACACTGTGCACCTACTACTACATAACACTATATGTCCGGTACTACATAACAAAACCTGCACTGTCTACATAACACAGAATGCTGAGTACTACATAACACTGTGTTCCAAGTACTACATAACACTGTGAGCTCAGTACTGCATAACACAGTCTGCCCAGTTGTACATAACACTGTGTGCCCAGTACTACATAACATTTTGTGTCCACTACTACATAAAACTGCATGCTCAGCTCTACATAACACTTTATGCCCAGTACTACATAATGCAGCAAGCCCAGTGCTACATAATACTGAGTTCCCAGTACTACATAATGCAGAGTGCCAACTACATAACACATTATTCCCTTACTACATAAAAAGCATGGCCAGTGTTACACAAGTGAGCCAGTACTACATAACACACAGTTCCCCATACTTTATAACACTGTGTCCAGTACTACATAACACTGTTTGCCCAGGTCTAAATCACACTGTGTGCCCAGTACTACATAATACAGAGTCTCCAGTTCCTTAGGTAGCAACTTGAATTTGGCTGTGCTAGTAGCATTAAGCAGATTCTGAGGCAATGTGTTCCAGGACTTTGATACTTTGTTTGAGAACAGACAATCCCTGTGACTATTATTGAAGTTAGTTACACAGTACATAACACAGAGTGCCTAGTACTACATAATACTGTTTGAGCCATACTGCATAACACAGAATGCCCAGTAGTACATAACATTTTTTGCAAAGTAATACATTACAATGTGTGCCCAGTACTACATAACACTGTGTGCCCAGCACTACATAACACTACATGTCCAGTTCTATATAACAAGTGTGCCCAGTACTATTTAACATGACATATCTAGTACTACATAACATTGAGTCCTAGTACTACATAATACAGCATGTCCAGTACTACATAACAAGTGTTCCCAGTACTGCAAAACACAGCGTGCCCATTGCTACATAACACATCATGCCCAATACTACATAACAAGTTTGTCCAGTAGTACATACAGACCATGCCAAATACTTTGTAAGACAGAGTGTCCAGTACAGCATAACACTGTGTGCCCAGCACTACAGAGCACTGTATGCCTAGTACTACCTAACACTGCATGTCCAGTATTACATAACATAGTGTGCCCAGTACTACATAACAGAGCAAGCTCAGTGCTACATAGCATAGAGTTCCTAGTACTACATAACCCAGAGTGCCCAGTACAGCATAAAACTGAATGCCCTGTATTACATAACACTGCATGTCCAGTACTGCATAACACGTGTGCACAGTAATACATAACACAGTGTGCCCAGTTCTACATAACATTGCATCCGAGTACTACCTAACACAGCAAGCTCAGTACTACATAACAAGTGTGCCTAGTATTGTAAAACAGAGAGTACCCAGTACTAGATAACACTGCATACCCAGTACTACATAACATTGTATACCCAGTACTACGTAACACAGCATGCGCAGTACTACATAACACTGTGTGCCCAGTCCTACATAACATTTCATGTCCACTAGTACATAATACTGCAAGCCCAACACTTCATAACACTGTATTCCCAGTACTACATAACACAGCACGGTCAGTGCTACATAATACAGAGTTCCCGGTACTACATAAAGCAGAGTGCCCAGTACTACATAACACAGTATGCCCAGTACTACATAAAACAGCATTACTAGTGCTACACAACGAGTGTGCCCAATACTACATAACACACCATGCCCATTTTTTTATAACACTGCATGTCCAGTACTACATACCACTGTGTGCCCAGTTCTAAATCATACTGTGTGCCAATACTACATAACACAGAGTTCCCAGTACTAAATAAGACTTTGTGCCCAGTACTACATAACACAGTCTCCCCAGTACTACATAACACTTTGTGCCCAGTACTACATAACACTGCTTGCCCGGCACTACATAACACAGAGTGCCAAGTACTACATAACATTGTGTGCCCAGTACTACATAATACTGTGGGTTCAGTGCTGCATTACACAGCATGTCCATACTACATAACACAGCATGCCAAGTACTATATAACACAGAGTGCCCAGTAGTACATAACACTGTGTGCCCACTGCTACATAACATTTTATGTCCACTACTACATAACACTGCATGCCCAGCACTACATAACACATTTATGCTAGTACTACATAACACAGCAAGCCCAGTGCCACATAATACAGAGTTCCCAGTACTACATAATGCAGAGTGCTCACTACTACATAACACATTATGCCCCGTACATAACACAGCATGCCCAGTGCTACACAAGTGAGCTCAGTACTACATAACACACCATGCCCAATACCTTATAACTCTGTGTGTCTAGTACTACATAACACTGTTTGCCCAGTTCTAAATCACACTGTGTGCCCAGTACTACATAACACAGAGTCCCCAGTACTACAAAACACTGTGTGCCCATTATTACATAACAAGAGTGTGTAGCACTATATAACACTGCATCTCCAGCACTACATAACATAGCTATATAACATGTGTGGCCAGTACTACATGACACAGTGTTCCAGTACTACATAGCATAGCGTACCCAGTACTACATAACATTATGTACTCAGCACTGCATAACACAGCATGCCTAGTTCTACAAAACACAATGTCTCCACTACTGCATAACACATCATGCCCAGTACTACATAGCACAGAGTGTCAAGTACTGTATAACATTGCATGTCCAGTACTACATTTCACTATGCACCCAGCACTACATTAACACTGCTTGCCCAATACTACATAGCACAGTGTGCAAAGTACTATATATGACTGTGTGCCATGTACTACATAATGCATACTGCATTGTAATACATAGCACTATGTGACCATAACTACATAACACAGCAATCCCAGTGATACATAACACTGAGTGCCCAATACTACAAAACACTCTATGTCCAGTACTACATAACACAGAGTGTCCCATACTGTATAACACTGCATGTCCAGTGCTACATTTCAATATGCACCCAGTACTACATAACACTGCGTGCCCAAAACTACATTGCACAGTGTGCAAAGTGCTACATATGACTGTGTACCATGTATTGCTTAACACAGACTGAGTAAGTAGTGCATAGCACTAAGTGTCCAGTGCTACATAACATTGAGTCCCAGTACTACAAAACACAGCATGCCCAGTACTATATAACACAGCATGCCCAGTACTACATAACAAGTGTGCCCAGTACTACATAACAGACCGTGCCCAGTACTTCATAACACAGAGTTTGCAGTGCACATAACATTGTGTGCCCAGGACTAAATAACACTGTGTGCCAAGCACTACATAGTACTGTATGCACAGTACTACCTAACACTGCATGTCTAGTATTATATAACATAGTGTGCCCAGTACTATGTAACACAGTGAGCCCAGAACTACATAAGACAGAGTTCCTAGTACTACATAACTCCTACTGCCCAGTACAGCATAACACTGCATGCCCTGTATTACATAACACTGCGTGTCCAGTACTACATAACAAGTGTGGGTAGTAATACATAACACAGTGTGCTCAGTTCTACATAACACTGTGTCCGAGTACTACATAACACAGCATGCACAGTACTACATAACAAGGGTGCCTAGAATTGTAAAACAGAGAGTACCCAGTACTACATAACACTGCATACCCAGTGCTACATAACACTGTATGCCCAGTACTACATAATACAGCATGCACAGTACTACATAACACTGTGTGCACAGTCGTACATAGCATTTCATGTCCACTAGTATATAACACTGCAAGCCCAGCACTACTTAGCACTGTATGCCCAGTACTAGATAACCCAGCAAGCCCAGTGCTACATAATACAGAGTTTCTGGTACTACATAAAGCAGAGTGCCATTACTACATAACACTGTTTGCCCAGTTCAAAATCACACTGTGTGCCCAGCTCTACATAGCACAAAGTCTCCAGTACTACATAACACAGCATGCCAAGTACTATATAACACTGTGTGGCCACTACTACATGACACAGTGTTACAGTACTACCTAACATAACGTGCCCAGTACTACATAAAACTAAGTGCCCAGCACTGCATAACACAGCATGCACAGTTCTACAAAACACTGTGTGCCCAGTACTACATAACAGACCATGCCCAGTACTTCATAACACAGAGTTTCCAGTACACCATAACATTGTATGCCCAGGACTAAATAACACTGTGTGCCCAGCACTACATAGGACTGTATGCACAGTACTACCTAACCACTGCATGTCCAGTATTATATAACATAGTGTGCCCAGTAATATGTAACACAGTGAGCACAGTGTACATAACAGTACATAACAGTACAGCCCAGTACAAAACACAGAGTTCTTAGTACTACATAGCTCATACTGCCCAGTACAGTATAACACTGCATGCCGTGTACTACATAACACTGCGTGTCCAGTACTATATAACAAGTGTGGGCAGTAATACATAACACAGTGTGCCCAGTACTACATAACATTGCACCCAAGTACTGCATAACACAGCAGGCTCAGTACTATATAACAAGCATGCCTAGTACTCAGTGAGTACCCAGTACTACATAACACTGTGCACCCAGTACTACATAACACTGTATGCCCAGTACTACATAACATAGTGTGTAGAGTATTACAGAACACTGTATGCCCAGTACTACATAACATTTCATGTCCACTACTACATAACACTGCATGTCCAGCAATACATCACACTGTATGCCCAGTACTACATAACACAGCATGCCCAGTGCTACATAATACAGAGTTCCCAGTACTACATAAAGCAGAGTGCCCAGTACTACATAACACAGTATGCCCAATACTACATAAAATAGCATTCCCAATGCTATACAGCAAGTATGCCCAGTACTACATAACACACCCTGCCCAGTACTTTATAACACTGCGTATCCAGTACTACATAACACTGTGTGTCCAGTTCTAAATCACATTGTGTGCCCAGTACTACATAGCACAAAGTGCACAGTACTACATAGCACTGTCTGCTCAGTACTACATAACACTCTGTGCCCAGTACTCTATAACAGAGAGTCTCCAGAACTACATAACACTTTGTGCTCAGCACTACATTACACTGTGTATGTAGTATTACATAACACAGCATGCCCAGTACTAGATAACACTGTGTGCCCAGCACTACACAGCACATATGTCCAGGACTACATAACACAGAATGCCCAGTACTACATAACACACAGTGCCCAGTATTACATAACACAGAGTGCCCAGTACAACATAACACAGCATGTCGAGAACACAGTGCACCCAGTACTACATAGCATTGCATGTACAGTACTAAATAACACTGTGTGCCCAGTACTGCATAACACTGTGTGCCTAGTATTACATATCACAGAGTGTCCATTACTACATAACAAGAGTGTCCAGCAAAACATGACACTGTGTGCTCAGTACTACATAACATTGCATGTCCAGTGCGACATAGCACAGTGTGCAACGTACTATATAACACTGTGTGCCCCATACTACATAATACAGTTTGCCTGTACTACATAACACAGTGTGCCCAGTACTACATAACACTGTGGGCCCAGTACTGCATAACACAGCATGCCCAGTACTACATAAAACAAAGTATCAAGTACAGTACAGCACTGCATGTCCAGTACTCCATTTCACTGTGTGCCCAGTGCTACATAACATCATGTGTCTAATACTAAATAGCACAGTGTGCAAAGTGCTACATAAGACTGTTTGCCATGTACTATATAACACAGAGTGCTTAGTAATACATAGCAGTATGTGTCCAGTACTATGTAATACTGTGTGCCCAATATGACATAACACAGCATTCCCAGTGTTACATAACACTGCATGCCCAATACTACAAAACATTCTATACCCAGTACTACATAACACATAGTGTCCCATACTAAATAAAATTACATGCCCAGTACTACATAACACAGAGTGTCCAGTACTGCATAACACTGCATGTCCAGTACTACATAACACTGTGTGCCCAATATTAAATAACATAGTGTTCCCAGTGGAATATAACATTGTGTGCCCAGTACTACAAAACAATCTATTTTCCAGTACTACATAACACTTTATGCCCAGTACTACATAACTTAGCTTGCCCAGTACTACATAAACCGTGACAATCCCCATGACTATTATTGGACTTAGTTACACAGTACATAACACAGAGTGTCCAGTACTACATAATACTGTTGGAGCCATACTACATAACACATAGTGTCCAGTAGTACATAACACTTTTTGCCATGTAATATATTACAATGTGTGGCCAGTACTACAAAACATAGTGTTCCCAGTACTACATAACACTGTCTGCCTAGTACTACATAACACTGTGTGCCCAGTACTACATAATGCAGCGTGTCCAGTACTACATAATACTGTATGCCAAGGACTACATAACACAGAGTGCCCAGTACTACATAACACTGTATGCTCAGTACTACATAACACTGCATGCCCTATACTACATAACACAGTGTGCCCAGTACTACATAACACTGTATGCCCAGTACTGTATAAGACTGTGTGTCCAGCACTGCCTAACACTGCATGTCCAGTTCTAGATAGAAAATGTGTCCAGTACTGCATAACACAGCATACATAGTATTACATAACACATAGTGCTAGGTACTACATAAAACTGAGTCCCAGTACTACATAACACAGTGTGCCCAGTACTACATAACAAGTGTGCCCAGTACTACAAAACACAGCGTGCCCAGTACTGCATAACACTGCGTAACCAGTACTACATAACACAGCATGCCCAGTACTACATAACACTGCATGTCCTGTACTACATAATACAGCATAACTAGTACTACATGACACTGTGTGACCAGTAGTACATAGCACAGCATGCCCAGTACTACATACCACAGAATGCCAAGTACTACATAACACAGTGTGGCAATACTACATAACACAGCGTGCCCAGTACTACGCAAAGCTATGTGCTCAGTACAGAATAATACAGCCTGCCCAGTTCTACATGACACTTTGTGCACAGTACTACATAACCCTGTATGCCCAGTATTACATAACACTGTGTGCCCAGTACTATGTTACACAGAATGCCCAGTATTACATTAATACAGAGTGTCCTGTACTGCATAACACAGAGTGCCCAGTACTACATAACCCTGAGTGCCCAGTATGACATAACACAGCATTCCCAGTGCTACATAACAGTGTTCCCAGTACTACATAACACTTTATGCCAAGTACTACATAACACAGCATGCCCAGTACTACATAACACTGTGTGCCCAGTACTGTACAATACTGCATGTTCAGTTCTAGAAAACAAGTGTGCCCAGTACTACATAACACTGTTTGCACAGTGTTACATAACACTGAGTCCCAGTACTACATAACACAGCATGCCTAGTACTATATAACAAGTGTGCCAGTACTACAAAACACAGGGTGCCCAATACTACATAACACTGCGTGTCCTTTACTACATAACACTGTGTACCCAGTACCACATAACACCGTGTGCCCAGTGCTACATAACACAGCATTTCCAGTAAGAGTGTGTGCCCAGCACTGCATAACACAGCACGTCCAGTTCTAGAAAACAAGTGTGCCCAGTACTACATAACACCGTTTTCCCAGTGCTTCATAACACTGAGTCACAGTACTACATAACACAGCATACATAGTACTACATAACTAGTGTGCCCAGTACTACAAAACACAGGGTGCCCAATACTACATAACACTGCATGTCCTTTACTACATAACACTGTGTGCCCAGTGCTGCATAACACAGCATGCCCAGCACTACATAAAACATCATATACAGTACTACATACATGGTGTGCCCAGTTCTAACACAGTGTGCCCAGAATTGCATAACACTGTATGCCCAGTACTATATAAAACTACATGTACAGTACTACATAAGACATTGTGCTCAGTACTACATAACACTGTGTGCCTAATACTATATAACACCGCTTGTCTAGTACTATATAACACTGTGTGCCTAGTACTACATAGCATAGAGTGCCCAGTGCTACATAACACTGTATGCCCAATACTATGTAACACTGCATGCCCAGTACTACATAATACAGTGTGCCCAGTACTACATAACAAGTGTGACCAATACTATATAAAACTGTGTGCCCAAACTACATAACACAGCATGCCCAGTTCTACATAATGCAGCATGCCCAGTTCTACATAACACATTGTGTCCAGTACTACATAACACTGTGTACCCAGTACTACATAACTGCGTGCCCAGTCCTGCATAACACTGTGTGTCCAGTATTCATAACACAGTATGCCTAGTACTACATAACACTGTGTGCCCAGTACTACATAACAAGGGTGCCCAGCACTACATAACACAGCTTGCCCAGTACCACAGAATACTGTATGCCCAGTAGAACATAACACTGCATATCCAGTACTACATATCAAGTGTGCCCAATACTACATAGCACTTGGTTGCCAGTACTGCATAACACTGTGTGCCCCGTACTATGTAACAAGTGTACCCAGTACTACATAACACTGTGTGCCCAGCACTACGTAACACTTTGTGCCCAGTGCTGTATAACACTGTGTGTCCAGTAGGTCATAACATTGCATGTCCAGTACTATAAAACACTGTATGCCTACTAAATGAAAAGAGTGTGGTATGCTAAATAACATTGGTAATGTATGCATAAGAGTCAGAATGTTTAACAGATAACAGCAACCATGATATATAGCAACAAGAAATAAAATAATAGACCATTTAACACATTTTGTATTCCACAGATGAAGAGTATGAATAAATTACATAAAGTAGCAGTGTTGTACAGAGATTTTATACTGAGGAACTCAAAAGGAAACACAATGTTAATAAACTCAGGGACTCCTAATCTTGTGACTACAGGTATGTTCAATAAATAAGTGAATGAACACATTTAAAACAAATTGTAGCCAAAGTATGCTATACAGTGAGCCAAGGAATGTACTTATAACTAGTATGTGTTCTGCTAGTTATGGGACATTTCACATTACAGGTTAACCAGATAATAGTCAGTACCATATACTTAAAGAAGCTGGTTCATCATCAGTGAGTTACCCATCAGTGCCACCTCCATGGCACTGACAGATAAGCCCTGGCTGCAGCCAGATGGCCCAGGTTTTAGTAGCAGCCTACGAGATTGAGGGGTAGGCCATGGAGGATAGCAGTGAGCAGCTCTATATGAACAGGCACGTGGAGGCTTAAATGGTTAATTTGTAAGTAAGTACTAGGCTATCTGCCCTTGGGGGCCATTTTAAGCAAAGCCAATTTCACATAATGGAAGAGAACAGTTGCAGCTTGAGCTACCACAAAACTCTAGACACACTGTGAAGGCTGTATGTGGCAGGAAGTGGGGAAATACATCGGGCATCCAGCTATAGCTGTAGACTCTACTCTAGTGGAGAAACACACATGGTATTGGTTTCAGCATCATGTGAATTCCATGAGTTCAAGCTGCACGGGGAAGGATTAAGATAATAAGTAACTTGTACTACCCTCAATTGTGATCCAAGCATTTACATGCTTATAGGTCACCTTGTATTTCCCAGGCCTAGGGAAAGTTTGGTTTCACACTTAAATGCAGATCCTATCATCTTGGAGATTGATGGCAAACCCTCAGGCCACTGGGATGAAAGCTGACTAGGGCTCAGTTACAGCTTGTGTGAGATGATATAAAGACATGGGGGATAAAATCTCTTCATTACTGTCAGAAAATGGCCTCTCTGCCTGTTTCTTAAGAGCTATATACAAAAAGATAAGACTTTGTTGTTTATGGGCACAGCAGAGAAGAACATATACAAAAATAGTTACTATAGCAACATGATCAGTTGGTATCTTTTAGTTATTTCACAGATTATCTGGAAAAAACACCTCAACATTTTATAACTTAATGAAGGACTACTATGACTTATTTCTATGTATGGAAAAATAAAGAAACGTCCAGATAAAGTGACATATACACCAATTTGTAAATTCAGTAGCACAGCCACATTATTATTTATTTGATATTTGTTAACCGGGTTGGTTCAACTTAACCAGCAGGCCATTTTCAGTGGAGACTAGAGGAGAATAGCTCCAGAGTTGTACAGACCAAAAATAATAATATAACCACAAAAAATATTTATAAGTACAGAAAAAAACATGAAAAAACTTGTAATTGCTACAATTTGGAAAAAGAGAGATTTTTTTGACAAAAAGAATGGTGATATAACATGAGAGAGGAAAGGAAAGAAAAACGGTGTTAGTATATGACATGTCTTAAGATATAAAAGTAGAGCTAAATTGTAATAAAGAGAGGATATTTAAAATAGGGCCTAATATATATACAAATTTACATGTGATGTAGTAGCCTAGCTTGTGGAGCTACAAGCAGTCCCCCCGGATTTACTATTCTTCCATGCAGGACTAGCTTAGTCCTGCACAGAGGTGGCCGTTTAGGAGCAGGATGACAGCACGCCATGCATATTAATGAGGAGCGCTGCCAGAGCTCCTAATCTTACACAGAGCATGTAAGAGTGCAGGGGGCATGCTTGAGAGCAGAGCTCTCAGAATATACACACCACCACAACGAAGAACAGCAGAAAGGGCTAAGAAATGAGTGAGACTGCTCATAGGTGACCGCATATCCCCACCAACATTCCCTCTGGTGTACAACAGCAAGTAAATATAAATAAAATGAACAAACCCTTTTTAAATTTTTTTTAAAAATCTGATTAAAGCTAACTATAGGTGCGCTGGTGTGCCCATCGCTCAGCTACAGTTAATGCAGTTTAAATGGCTGAAGAGGATAACAAGGAAGATATATGCAAATGCAGCAGCAAAGCAATAGTGTAGTGGGCAGAGCATTCACCTTACGCGCAGGCATTCCTTGTTTGAGTTCCACTGCAGCATATACCATTTTCCATGGCAAAGCACATTATGACCAATATTTTCATTGCATAACCCACTAAATAACATATATTTATGAACTGGAGTACTGCAGAAATGCACATGTGAGGTGTCAGTGTCATAATGAATAAAGCACTAGTAAGCAGGTTTAAGCACCAATAAGCAGTAGTAAGCATATTTATGCACTAGTAAGCAAGTTTAGGCCCATTTGCATGGGGGTAAGCAATGCGCACACAAGTTAAGCAATTCTGAAGCTAATTCTCTGTAAGCATATGTAACCGGAGGTTAGCATTGCTTACCCTTATGCAAACCCACGCAAACCCCCTTACAAATGCTCAAAAGTGCCTTAATCACTCTGCATCCAACGGCCCTTGTTCTGCCCATCAACAAAATAAACATCCTTGCCGGTCTTGAACCCAGGACCCTATACACCAGGGTCACAGTATTTAACCACCAAGCCATCACAGCAGTACAGAAGAATGTGTAAGCAAACATGTCTTCACTATAGTAAATTCAAACTGAACCTGTGAAAGGAACCAGTATACAGACATATGTTCCATAACCCACTAGATAACATAAATATGTGAACTGGAGTACAGCAGTAAGCCTAGAAGTCAGGTGCATTTGTAAAAGAGTGTTGAAGTCCCCAATGAAACACAAGGACCCCATACAGTGTACATACACATAAATCATGGATACCAGGCATACATATAAGATGTAATGAATAATAAATCAATGCCAAAAGGGAAATATAATGCAAAGTCAAATGTAAGCAAAGCTAAGCATTGCACAGGCCAGCTTAGGGGGTGTAAGCAATGTGTAGGCCAGCTAACTCAATGTGTCCAGTGTTATATCCCTTTAAACAATGCCAACCTCAGGTAAGCAGGTTTGCCCATAGCTTAGCCTTTTCAAAACTGGCCAATTTCGAAAAACTGTGGGAAATTGGCCCTACTTAAACCCAAGAGGTGGGAATATATCTTATAACTGGTTGTAGCTTCCCTTGTAGGCACTATATCAGGAAGGGGAGAGGGTGTGCACTTTCAGGCACAGTGCTGGTGCATCCAGGAGTCCAGAGTCATGGCAGGACTCCTTGTCAAAGACCATGACCAGAGACAGCTGCAGGGCCAGTACCAGGGTTCCCATTATAAGCCTGGGACCATCTCACCCATGACCTCACCAGTGGCACTGGCATACCCCGAACTGGTGAGCAAGTCAGGCATCACTATGCCGACCTGAAGTGGCATAAGGGGAACCTCTTGGACCAGTGGATCCAAGAGGCTAGAATGGCAGAGGCTGTACCAGCTGTGTGTAAGTATCACCCCACTATGTGTGTATTAATTGCCAGCTCATGTATATCATGGATAGGTATGACTAAATATTCCTCTTATGTCCTCCACAGCTGCAAGTGAGTGAGCCACAAACCAGGAGGCCAATGGAAGTCACCTGGAGAGATTGCAATGCAAGGCAGGTCAGTAATACTCTTGCATTTAAAGTCACAGGAAATAAATCTAAAAGTATTAGTAAATTAATTGCCTGTATAAAACCTGTATTGTTTAAGGCAAGTACTGCATACACCAGAGAATATTGCAGAAAGAGTCTCATATAGTTTGTATGTAAATAAAAGTGTAATAGCCTGACAATAAAGGTCTAACTGCTGGACTGCATGTGTATACTCTGGTATCATATGGTAATGTAGATTTGCAATCATGTAATAGTACTCTTGTAATAAGCATTACCCACACCGTGCACCATAAATAGAATGTGTAGGAATGCCTGTATATGACTGGTGTAATCCCCAGAGGCTATTTAGTACAACTGAGACACACATAGACAGAAAACAGGAAAAATGCAGATAACAAAACCCAAATAGCACATGCAACTGATACGTGAACTGTTATTTTTTTAGCACACACAGCCATGGTTCGAATCCTGCCAGTGGTAGTAGTCTGCATACAGAATCATACCCCACAACTGTACAGATATGTCCAGAATGTCCAGTAAAGTGGCCCATATCTGTTGTCTGTCAACCTGTCCCCCTGGGGAATCAATGGGATGATCCCAGATGTATAGGCAGCAAACAGGAAATACAACTGATTGACACACATCTATGAGAACAAAGCAGACACACTAGCAACTCCCCAAAACCTTATGAGACTAAGAAGCCAGGTATGTCCCATTTACACCCCCATCTTGTCACGCAGTGGTGAGAGTGTGTAGAGTAACAGAGTGAGATGTATGTGCATAATAGTAATGTGGAATCTGGTACTGTGTATGGCAACAATCAGGTAGTGCTAACAAACATTTCTCCCACAGGTATGTCAGATACCAACACTGTGCCCAGAAATACAAGAATGATACCCTGTACTGGTACTGTTTACATTGGTATTGTATGGCATTGTGAGTAATGCAGTTCCTCTGAATTATGTGGCATTACTCATCACTGTCACCCACACTGTCCTACAAAATATAACTGTCTAGGAAATCTGATGGACAGAGTTTAAGGTGTAGCAGACACAGCCATGATCTGAATCCTGGGAGTGAAAGTAGGCTGCATACAGAATCATACCCCACAACTTTATAGATGAGACCAGAATGTCCAGTATATGGGCCCATACCTGCTGCATGTCCCCCTGTCCCCCTGGCAAGTCCGTGGGATGATTCCAGATGTTTAGCCAGCAAACAGGGAATACAAGTGATTGTCCAACATCTACATGAACAGACCTGTCACTGTAGCAACTCCCGAAACTGTTAAGAGAGTAATAAGCCACGTATGTCCTATCTACACCCCCATGTTGTCAAGCTGTGACCAGAGTGTGTACAGTAACAGAGTGAGATGTATGTGCACAATACTAATGTGTAATCTGGAACATTGTGTGGCAACATTCTGGTAGTGCTAACAAACATTGCTCGCACAGGTACGTCAGATACGAACACTGTGCTGAGAAATAAAAAAACATTATGCCCTGTACTGGTACTGTTTACTCTGGTATTGTAGGAAATTTTGAGTGTTGCAGTGTCTCTGAATAATAAAGTATCACTAATCACTGTAACTCACACTCTGCTACATAATATAACTGTGTAGGAAAGCATGTATATGTGTGTGTCAAGTCACTAAAGGTTGAAGAGGGCAATATTCAAGATATGTCCCGGTACACCTGCATGTGATCAACACATGGCCAGAGTTTGTGCAGAAAGAGTTGGAGAGCTATGTGCACAACATCAACCTGGAATCTGGGAGTATGTGTAGAAACAATTAGTTAGTGTTAACATACATTCCCTCCACAGGTATACCAGGTAAGAGGTGTATACTGCAGGCAAAACCAGTTCATGTATAATGATGATGACAGCCATATCACTGTCCAAACTAAGGCTATAGGATAGTGTAGTAAGACATGTAAGGTACAGATAACAGCACTGACTAGGAAAGCAATGTGGACTACAGGAATATACTAGTTGTTAATTGACATCTCCCCCCCACTATATCTCCAACAATAAAGAACATACTCACCCCAACCAGTATGTAATGACTCCAATGTTTTGATAATATCCTATTGAGTGATAAATATTGTAATTGTTCCCATGCATGTGCTATATTGAATTATTCCAACATTGGTGGCGTGGTGCCATCAATGTAACTACATGCTTTTCTTAATACTACTGTGGTCCCATATATGCATTTGCTCTGTTTGCTATGCAACTGTTCCGTATCTGGTGTCTGGGTTAATGGGAATATCTATACATGCTGTTATATCTAACCCTGGAATGTGTTGACTATTACTAACCCACATATGATAAACTCTAAACACTATAGCACATTTGGGAAGGCCAGTCCCAATGGACCCACCTGTTCCACCTCAGCTGGCCATGGCACCGGGTCCCAGCATGTCTGGGGCCCAATCTGGAACCTCCCTGTCCATTGGTCCTGCACCACCTTTAGGGTGGAACCAACTCAGGGGATGAAGCTCGCCCCCCTGGGAGCAGGCGCAGACAGGAACATGTCACCCGTCGCCAGGTCCGGGTCGTGGTGTGTAGCAAGCTCAACCAGCATCTTGGTGATCTGCTATGCCAGCTTGAGGGCCATGTGTCATGACTAGAGGCTCAGTCTGGCTCTGTGACTCAGCCCCCAGCACAGCCACCTTCAGGGCTGTGAAGGTGCAGTTGTGACTGCCCCTGGGTGGGGATCTCAGTAACACTGTTTCCACTAGGGGGCTCATGGGCTTCTGATTTCCCAACACCCCTCCCCATCAAGGTGTTTACCCCTCACATGTGTCACATATTGCCCCTGTATGTGTCTTGTATGTATTGTCTGTTAACCTATCCAACCTACCTCCACAAATATACCTACTATCCCTCCCCAACATCCCACTCTCACCTGAAAAACAAAAGAAAAAAGGGCTATCTGTTCCCCCCCAAAAAAATCTTGCCCCATACATAGCTGTCCATTTCGCACATGTCCACTGGACACATGTATTCAGGTCTAATTGGCATCAACTTATTATTGTTGTCCTCACCCCTCTCCAGGGGTTTGAGTGTCCAACTCTACCTACAAATTCAGTGTATATGCACAGCTGTTGTTGTAGAAGAAATGGGTAGCTATGGATCTTCCCTACACCCTTCCTGCACATCTCTAGCTATTTTCCCTACTGTCTTTTCTTCTTTGTGCCCCTTTTTCACCACTTTCCTATCAACCCTTTTTCTTTTCTTTTAAAGAAATTAGCTCGGGGTAAGTGGGAGTAAGCACTTTTAAGCAGCAATAAGCGGGTTTAAACCTGTTTGCACAGGGGTAAGCAATGCCTACACAGGTTAAGCAATTTAGAAGCCAACTGATTATAAGAAACAATAACCGGAAGTTAGCAGTGCTTAGCTCCGTGCAAACCCGCTTACAACTACTCAAAAGTGCCTTAATCACTCTGTATCCAACTGCCCTTGTTCTGCCCAGCAACAAACTAAACAGCCTCTGCTAGGCTCGAACCCAGGATGCTGCACACCATAGCCAAAGTGATTTGCCACTAAGCTATGTCAGACATACATAGCTCTTGTGTTTATACAAACATATCAAACAGCCCAGTCATTCAACAGTACAGGGAATGTATTCCAATATGTTGATGTATGTGTTTGTGCATATATATTAATATCTAAACAGATAAAACATATATATATATATATATATATATATATATATATATATATATATATATATATATATATATATATATATATACACATGACATACAGCTGTAGATAACAATGGGAACATAAAAACATATATGTCCACATGCACCGTTAACGGGTTTCAGAGGCCCCAATCAACATACATCTTGTACGAATAGGTATACCCCCCACAGCCAAACACGTCTTCCCTGCAGTGCACTATCAACTGTTACAGATGCCTTAACCAGGCCCTGACACAACATGGGCACACAATGTTTACAGTACTCCATCCCACCTGTATGATTCCAGGCTGGTATCAGTAACATATCATGCAGTACAGTCTGGGTCCCATAGGGAATGTACAATATGGAAGCTATCAACATCCCTAGGATACATATACACAGACACATATATGCAGATACAGATATATATATATATATATATATATATATATATATATATATATATATATATATATATATATATATATACATCTATATAGATATATATGTAACTACATATACACACGCAGAGATATGTATAGTAAAATACATATGTAGAAGGTGCACACAATATGGAACAGCCACTATGCCTACAGTTACCACCTTAACAACTGGACACTGTATGAGCCACCCATACAAATGACAATCATTGCCTGCAACATATACCCACAGAGAGGTCAAAGGATATCACACCACACACAGGTTTGCATAAATGGGGAAACTTTATTTGTGTACTATTAAAGTTGTATATGCCACGTCACATAGCTGTTTAGACACTGACATCCATATAAACAGAGTAATGCAACTGTGAAGCAGTTATTGTAATACAGTAGTCCAGGAAGGTTTACAAATGTTGCTGTCCAGGCCGAGGCCTTCAAGTAGTACAATAGTAAAGTCAGACTGGGCCACAGAATACCAAACAATAAACAGTAAGTAATGCACATGTATAGTTCATCAGCCTCTATCTACACTCTGTACACAGTTCCTAGGGGGTAAAGAACTCAGTTGACACAATGGGATGTAACTGTTACATAACAAGGCATAACTGGCACCATCACAAGCACACTGACAGACAGAACAGTCTATATGGCAGGAGGCGGTAGGCCTGCATTTACCCAAGGTGGATTGTATGGTAATGTACATCCAGATAGCTTAAGACAGCATAGACATGGTGCGTGTGGGTGGTCACATCTGCTTTTATCATGTGCCCAATTGGCTACTGACAGACATCCTAAGGACATCATAGGACAGTACCACTGCTAGTATGTAATGCTCCTGTGGACTACAGCAGAGATATTGGCCAATATATGTGGACAGTCTGACACACTTTGGACAGTCCAGAGGTATACACAGAACCACTTAGTGCAAGACATGTGGACCAAGCCTGGCAATGTGGATGTTCACAGCCATGTAGATGGATATAACACATAACTACTGGTACACATTTGCCCCCATAGGTTATGCATTCACACACCCCTGTCTGTCCTGACACATGATAACTGCTGGTACGGAGGTGCCATGGCCACATATCAGCCATTAGATATTGACATACATCTGTACAGCATCCCACTGCTCTGTCTGACATGCATGACTGTTATGGTGGCCCAGCAGCAGTACATCTGGCAAATATCTGGACATCACATCTCATTGGGTAAGTACACTAAGCTGATAGGCATGTAACAATGCACTGTGCAGGCTATAGGCAGACTGGATCAACACTGGCCTACACTTCCTATGGGGGAATGCACATGTACCAGCATGTATAGCAGGCTTTACAGGCATATCACAGCACAGAGTATGATACACCTGTGTGAAAGTGCATAACCACAACCAATGTGAACACAGCCACAGCAACAAATGGTAAGCTAGTGTAATATTATAGTATATGGACTATCTGCGCAACACCATCCTCACATGTGCCACTCGCACACTAACCCTACATATACTGGGCCGCTCCACAGTGTTGTCTGAAGCTGGTCTGTGGTATGGGACATGTGTGTGTATGGCCCTACAAATGTGTAAGCCAGTAGGGTAACATACAGTGGAACAGCATGTAACATCAGCTAGAACAGGACCATCAACAATGATATCTACCACAGTCTGTACACAGGCCAAAGTACATATGAGCAATACACACAGTGTCAACAATCACCATGAGTACACAGACCTCAATACTGTACACACAACCGCAGAATGCCCAGGTTATGTCATAAATTGCAACCCCTACTACATATAACGTGTAGTAGTCTGATATCTCACTGGCTTGTTATCAGATATGATGACACTAATTATGGTGTACAGCATATATGCACCTCTTACTGCATGACATATATACAAAGGTTGACAGAGTTGTGGCTGGAGGCACATACACAGCACCAATATTGACATGTTGCTGTGATACCCTCATGCATTTACTGTTGTAACAGGGTTTGTTGCAACATATTTCCTATGAGGGATATGAAGTCAGTAACTCTCACGGCTGTCACCATCTACAGACTGCAATCCTCACACTACCTTCTGCAGTTCACAGACAGGTGCTCTGTGGGTAACACATAAAACAAAAGGCACCACACACTGCCCAGTCTGCAGAAGACCCTACAAATGGGGGTTTCCTCATAAACATAGCACTGACATGGCAGCTATTAAAACATGTAGGACAGCCATATCCACACACACCCTGTTAAACCAACAGTACCCCAAATGCAGTATAACAGCACTTACAGTCTGTAGTCAGGTCAGCACATCACCCTCCTGTGTGTTGCCCTGTTTCCACAGAGTATGTTCTTAGAGGTAGATCCCCAATCCATCTGAGATGCTGTTTGTCAAACAACGGATTGAGTTCCTGCTCACAGTGAATGTAAAGGCCCAACACCAACATGATGTTCCTAGATATTGGAGTGTGTTTCCATTCAATTGGCTATGGGAACATTACCACAGCTGTTCCACATGTAATCAGCTAGATGAGGGCTGCAATTCATGCAGAGGCCATCAGCTGATCATGAGCAATACTTAAAATACACATGCTGCTGCCTAAGCACAGCAGGTGTAAGTCTCCACATTCACCAGAGAGGGAGTGAGAGAGACAGACAGAGGCAAATAATAGTCAGGGAGGGGTGGGAGAGTAAACCATAAGCATGTTTGTGTCACACACCTACCAGTACAGGGTATCAAACCCCTGATGATTATGTAGTGCTATCACATGTCTATGCAGTTATTGGATGCACCACATAGGTTACATGTTGAGGAGCCCTCAAAACATATATGTGCTGGTGAGTGACATTTGCAACAGGGATATGGTAGCTATATGGTAGGTCTAGTACATGTGCCTGTCCGCATGAACAGGTGCTAGCATCAACACAGCCACACTCTCACAGGGACGCACACACATTGACAGACTTGGCAGGGCCAGGAATACAAATCATCACTAGTGAGATTGCCACAACATGTTACAGTGCAGGTATCACATGCACCACAGGGTTCATATAGAGGTTATATGGAAAAAGGGTATGCTGAGGTGTCTAACATCAGACAGCATGCTTCAGTATGCCAATGGAGGTTGTAATGACTGTGAATGTGGTCATACAAATCATACAACACACACACACAGACACAGGGTGCCAGTACTGACATGAATGGGTGCATTGCTGCACAGGTGTGTCGTGGTCAACTGTGCCAGATGGCTATACAAGGCTAGGTGATGGGTATACCTTGGCATCAGGCCACATGACAATGGTCTTCATTGTGGCTCAGTGGTGTAGTGTATGGATCTGACCACACAGGTGGGTATTGCATTCACCATCCAGTCACCTGGGTGGCTATTGCATTTGGCCAATGCTGTGCATTGCTTGCCATGTATGTGTTCCTTAGTCCATGACATGGACAGTGTCTAGGATGTGCACACCTCCCACATGTATGTACAGTGACATGTGGAACTATACCTGGGGTATCTGGCCCATGTTATGTACACAGACTATTGTCATCAGATGTGCCAGTCCTGGCCTCCTCTGATGGGAACTGTTAATGGATGGCAGGTTGATCCAGCACTTACATTGATAGCATGATACCTGTGTTCCCTGGTGTCAGTGACATCTATCCATATAGGGTGTGTTTTCAGGCATGCTATGCCCTTTGTGGGTCACATTTGAAGGCATGACAGGTGTTGAGGGTGTCCAGTGGGGAACATGGGATAGGTGCACTGTCGACATGTACGTACCTATTGGACTGATGGTTGGGGTGCCATGCCCAGTGTAGCCCACTGCAATCACACCATGGTTACTATCAGTGGGCAATATGCAGGGTACTACCAACATAGTGGCTGTTGCCCAGGCAAGTATGTGTGTGTGTGTGTGTGTGTGTGTGTGTGTGTGTGTGTGTGTGTGTGTGTGTGTGTGTGTGTGTGTGTGTGTGTGTGTGTGTGTGTGTGTGTGAGGGTGTGTGTATGAGACATGGGTTGAGAGCATTATCTGGGTAATACTATGGTATATCACTTTCTTCGCCTGGCCTTGATGTCAAATGTAGGGGTATGGATATGCAACCCAGCCTCTCGGCTATTTCACGTCTGTTATCCCTGTATGGTGGACATTGTGATATATAGTAGGGCCACCATTTAAGAAATTTGCAAAACCCACTCCCCATTGACTCCAATTGCTACACAGTCACACCCACCTTCACACATGATATGAATTACAAACACAGACACACACACACCTGTCATGTCTGGGATTAGAACTCCTATCTAACTAGTTTATTACATACAGCACTACATAGTTACAGGATGCGCCACAGAGATTACTGGAGTATTCCTTCCCCAAAGGTGTATTTCACAGTGAATGACATCAGCAGGATTGCCAAAGTAGGGCATTTGAAGTGTAGTAAATGTGACTAGCCTAAAATGCATTGCTCCCTACACAGGCATAGAAACACACACAAAAAATCCACAACTGCAATGTGTGGGGATAGAACCCCTACCAGAGTTCTATATCACACTACAACATGAAGCAGTTATAGGATGCACCACAGGGATAACTGGAGTACTCCTTCCCCAAAGGTGTATTTCACAGTGAATGACATCAGCAGGATTGCCAAATTAGGGCATTTGAAGTGTAGTGAGTGTAACTAGCCTAAAATGCATTGCTCCCTACACATAGAAACACACACAAAACATCCCCAGCTGCCATGTGTGAGGGTAGAACTCCTACCAGAGTTCTATATCACATTACAGCATGAAGCAGTTATAGGACACACCACAGGGATAACTGGAGTACTCCTTCCGCAAAGGTGTATTTCACAGTGAATGACATCAGCAACCTTGCCAAAGTAGGGCATTTGAATTGTAGGGAGTGTGACTAGCCTAAAAAGCACTGCTGTCTACACAGACAGAGAAAGAAACACACACACACACACACACACACACACACACACACACACACACACACACACACACACACACACACACACACACACACACACACAGTTCCCAAGTCTGGGATTAGAGCTCCTACCTAACTATTTTATCACACCACAGCAGTACACAGTTATAGGACATGACACAGAGATTACTGGGCTACAGCCTTCCCAAAGGTGTATCTCAAGGTGGATGACATCAGCAGCCTTGCAAAAGTAGGGCATTTGAATTGTGGGGAGTGTGACTAGCCTAAAAAGCATTGCTTTCTACACAGACAAACAGACACACACACACACACACACACACACACACACACACACACACACACACACACACACTGGTTAAGTCTGGGATTAGAACTCCTACCTATTTTATCACACTACAGCAGCTCACACTTATAGGATGCACCATGGAGATTACTGGGATACAGCCTTCCCAAACTGTATTTAACAGTGGATGACCTCAGCAGGCTTGTCATAGTAGGGCTATTGAGAGGCCAGTGTGTGTGTGCATGGGCCATAACCCATTCATCTAGGAGTTGACACACCACATGCGGGCACACACAGGGCCATATTCCACAGGTACGTGTATACAGCTGCTAGATGACTACTTCCTTGTACAGTCATGTTGCACAGCCAGCGCTTGCACCACATAGTTGGTACTGCTGACAGATACCGTTGGCTAGTGTCTACAGTGAGTGTCATCTGAACCTCATGTGGTTGTAGCCATTTGGCTGTGTGCTGGGTGGGACAGGCCTGGATGGCTCCTTGTCACAGTCACTCTCTTCCACACATCTATGTACATTTACTTTTGGCTTATTATAGTGTGGTGTCTTTGGATATATGTCTGTATTCCTATCCACTGTGTGTGCAAAGCATGTGTGGTGCATACTGAGAAGTGTCTGCACTAACATCTGCAACTGCCAGATATGTCTGGTCCACTGTTATCTGCAGACATGTGAGCATGCTCAGTATAACCTTTCAGTATGTTGTTCTCTGACATTGCCTTCATTTCTCTATGTGTATGAGCATGCCCAGTATGCCCTTCTGTATTGCATGTGTGGATCAATTCCAGGTAGTTTGTACTCCAGTGCAGACCTTTGTGTTGTACACTTACAGATAGCAAACTGTTTCTGCAGGGTATCCGTCGATCATTTGGCAATATGGGGACATGTACAGGGGATAGTGTGCACTGAAGGTGATTTTGTCTGTGCTGCTCAAGCTACATGGTACTGCTGTTAGCAGAGATACTCAGACATGTGTACTGTTAAATACTGTGATGTTTTCTGTCCTCATGTATGATAAGGTGGACATTCCTCCTCACAGTGATGTCTTGGGGGACAAGGGTGACTGCAGCTGTGTGTGGTATTGTGGGCAGATGCTTACATATTCATGGTAGGTTATGCCATCCTGGTAGGTGTGCTGCAGACACTTACTGTTGGGTCTGTGTATCCGGTTCAGCACCTTGATACAGTGTTGGCAGGGGATCCCATACATGTACATCCATCAACATGACAGTATAGCCTTATATTGCTATGGCAATACCTCACAGCTGTACAGATTTGCACAGGTTACCCAGAGGCAGAGGCCATGAGTCAGGACATTACCCCTATTGTGGTATACGGACAGGTATGTAGGCACCCATTTATGTATTTACAGCCAGGGATAGTGTGTGCACACAGTGTTGTGTTGGAGCTTGCACATTCTATGCTGCCCACACTCCCACCCTCCCCTCAGTTATTCTCTCCTTTTCTTTACATTATGCATACATTCTTTGGTACTTTCTCTATGGTTATCACCCCATCATGGCTGTGTGTTGGTGTTGGTCAACAATTCATGCAATGGGACATGGTGGACATGTTACTGTGGTTTGTCCACATGGCCTAGCATATGACGTATGTGGAGTGTGTTGTGTTGTTAATTGGGTGTCCAAGACATAACATGCATTGGCAGTAAGTGTGAGACACAGGCCCTTGGCAGAGGCCTATGGACCATTAGCTGTTGATGCGGGCCAGATGTGGCAGGCCATTGCATTCTGTCTGTCCTACAGTCTCAGACCGCCATACAGTATATTCCCCTGGGGTGACAGAGTAGGTGTGCTAGGTTTTCATGCCACTATCTTCTATCAGCCTTGATCGGAGGTGTGGTTGCTGGCAGGGTGCTACTTACAGCTGGTGACACACCTGCATGAAACACCTGCACTGCATGCTGCATTCTTTCGCTATTGCCATATACAGCTGGGGTCATATTGTAACCATTCCCCACAGCAGGGGTACAACCAGAGAGGTACCTGTGGGTGGTGTTTGCGTGAGCTGCATGCATGTGTGCTATAGGCACTAGGCAGACTTGGAATACTGAAACAGGTACCTGCAAAAACAGGAATGCAGGCAAGAGAGCTTGAGGCATGCACACAGTAGTAGTTTCCAAAGTTTATTCTTCAGACTTTGCTTCAAACAAATGATAAAAACAATAAAAAACAGTAACCATAAAGCACTTTTCGTCTCACCCCTTAGTGAAACTTCATCAGACAGTTGCAACAAGAATGTTTCAAACAGTATTGTTTTTATCGTTTGTTTGAAGCAAAGTCTGAAGAATAAACTTTGGAAACTACTACTGTGTGCATGCCTCAAGCCCTCTTGCCTGCATTCCTGTTTCTGCTATAGACACTACTTGTATCTGACACACATATATGCATTGGGCATTCCAGTTATGCTTGCATGTGCAGGTACATCAGTTGTTTCCCAATATATCAGTCCTACATCCTTTGTCATCTGCTAGAGTTTAGGCAGACAACACCAGTATCCCCTACTACAGGACCAAATAATGTGATGCATACCTGTTTTTACTATTCCAAGGGTGTGTCCATTTCACAGTGACACAATATATACTGTATGTCTGGGGTACTTTCACTGTGTACTCCTTGTATATCTAGCCCAGCAGTCATGCCATGTCAGTCTTTCAGATGGTGACACATATTACCACCATACATTTGCAATGGCTTACTGCTATCTTGTGTTATACTGGTGGGTATTGTGTTTGGCACTGCAGTTGTGGGGACTTGGCCCTGTCATCAGCAGTAGTGGGCAATGGCCACCAGGTCTTACCTCAACATGCATACATACCGACCACCCTCACACAATATAAAACACACCCCAACCTAACACACACATACCTGCATATTGTGTAGAAGCTACAACCTATCCTGCTACCTTGGCCACCTCTGTGCATCTGTGCTCCACTGGTACTATACCTACACATACATGTTTCTACATTTCTACATAGGGTTGTGGGGGCACACCCGACTGTTACAGCATGTGTACATCGGATTGGGAGGGCACACCAGACTGTTACTACATACATACATAGGGTTGGGGGGTGCACAACTGTTTCTACATTCCTACACAGGATTGGGGGGACACACCTGACTATTTCTACATTTCTACATGTGATTGGGGGGCACACCTGACTGTTTCTACATTTCTACACAGGATTAGGGGGCACACCTGACTGTTTCTACATTTCTACACAGGATTGGGGGGGGCCACAACTGATTGTTACTACATTTCTACACAGGATTGGGGGGGCACACCTGACTGTTATTACATTTCTACGTAGGATGGTGGGGCACACCTGACACTTGTACACATTTGCTATGACTGTACTGGTATGTCAGATACTCCATTTCATTCTGTACTTTAACCTATCATGCTGGCTAGAGGCATATCAGTGTACTACAGGTCTTAGCTTTGATTGGCCTACATATTAGTTTCTGAGTTCCTACCCTTCAAAACTAAGATCCCACAGCTTGACCTGCTGTAATCTGTCTGTGTAGGCCTGGGGGGAGGATACACATAGGCATCATTCAGAGGCCATAGCACAGCCTTTGTTTGTGTTTGTCTACACCTGTCCTGCTGGCTGTGACTGTTGTTGGGCATGTGAACCCCCCCTGACTTGCATGTATGAGTCACTTACCTTGTGGGTGTCCCAGTATTAAGGGTGGTGCTGCAGGGCTGGCTATGTCGGATGCACATAGTACACTCCCTACACATGTTTGGCATCCCTTTTACTGTATGTGAGAGTCAGAGAGAGGTGTTATTCCCTGGGTCCCTCCTGTGTCAGTGTATGTGCTATGCGTTTCCTCTTTGCCAAGGCCAGGGCATACTGGGCATGCCTCCTTCTGCCTACTGCAGCAGGCTCAGGTTGTTCTGCCTCCAAGTCACTCTTTGCCTGTGCAGGCCTTGGCAATGGTGCGGGGCTGTGTGGCCCTTCCCTATGCTGTTCCTGCTGCAGCTGTTTCCACAGGATCATATTGTGTAGCATGGCACATACGATGACAATTTGGAAACATGTAGCTGGTGAGTACTGCAAGGCTCCACCAGATGTGTCCAGGCATTGGAACCATGACTTGAGCATCCCAAACACACGTTCTATTATAATTTGTGTCTGTACGTGCACCTCATTATGAAGTTCTTGTTCGGGTGTGTGTGCATTTCTGATGGGTGTCTTCAGCCATGGCTCCAGTGCATATCCTGCATCCCCACTAGGTGACCGTGAGGGATGTCCCCATTGGTAAATCTCTGATACAGCTGCATCAGATGCCAGATGTGGGAACTATAATAGCTTCCAGGGCAGCCGGCGTACACATTTATTGTTATGCCCTGGGGATCGCACATGACCTGTCAGTTGATGGAGGGTAAGCCCTTGCAGTTGATGTAGACCCTACCCCACTCACTGGGTGGTGCTTTGATGCATATGTGCATGCAGTCTATAGCACCCACTACCTTAGGGTATTCTTCTATTTGGTAGAACAGTTGCATATTGCTGGCCAACGCCTCACACGTGCTGGGGAAATATACGTGCTCACTGGCATGTGCTGACATAACATCCAGGAACTGGTGGAGTATGCTGGATGCTGATGCCTGCTAGATTCCCATCATATCCCCAGTTGGCCTTTGGAAGGTACCTGTAGCTAGTATTCTTGGGCCTACACATACCTTGGTATCCACTGGGATGGGTTCCCACTTTGTTAGTTCTGTGTGTCAGGCATGGCCAGTACAGCTCAACAATTTGCTGTAGGAGGTCCCTGTCCACCCTATAGCACTCCATTATCTCCAGCTCATATAGCCCCTGGTAGGTTACCCTTTGTCTGTATACTCTTCTCCATCTCCTCACTGTGGGTTGGTCGACAGCAGTCACATCCTCACCACCCTCAGCCTCTTTCACAAGTTGTTGTATGATAGCTATTGCAGCCTCTATCATTTTGTTGTTTTGTCTGTTAAATCTTCCCCACTTGTATACACCGGTGGTGTAGAGTATGGGAAAAACCAGAGTGGAAGGTGTTTGCGTAGTTTATAGTAGTGGTCTAGGCTGGGATGGTCTGCTGCTTGTGTAATTGTCTGATTCTGATTCATTTCACCTGCCAGCTATGCTAGTTCTCCTTGATTAACTTCTTACTACTGTTTTCCCTTCCCATTGCCTTCCTGTTTAAGCCCAGGGGTGTGCCATGCAAACAAAGTGCTCAAATGTGCACAGAGCTGCTATTTCCTGGTTTACCTTTTTTTTTCTTTCTTTCAAATGCGGTGCACGGCGTGCATACCCACTTAGGCAATGTAAAGAGTGCTAGGCAGACTCAAACACCCCTCTTGCCTAGCTGTGCTTAGCTAGGAGCAAACCTGAGCCATATGGTTCCAATCCGCTTACAGTATGCCTGACACACCCCCTATGATGTCAGCTATCTCCTAGGCTTACACCAAGCTATTCTTCCTTACACTGTTGGGAGCTGACTAGTATGCTGGGGAAATCTGGGATTCACTATCATTCCCCTCATTTGCATAGGATTGCCTGCAAATGCATAGTTACATGTCTCACACTGATCCTCCCCCCTTAGCAACCACTACTCACTGGCCATGTTGACTTCTGCCTGCCATTGACTTTAATGTCAGAATAGTGATTTTAGTTAGAATGCTTATTTTAGGTTTCTTTTCTTATTTTCCCCCAATCCCTTTTACTGCCCTACGTTTAAACAGTTGGGATTGGCTAAAAAAAATAAAAGTTGATTTTTTTTTATTTTTTAAGCTGTTTTCAATGCTAATGGCTTTATACTTGGCCATTGGCATGTTTCCTGAATTATATGCACCCTTTATTTTGAGCTGTCACGGCTCCGTTTTGGAATTTGCAGAAATGTTACTAACCGAGTACATTTCTGCAGATTACACTAGTCCTGCACATCCAGTTTCCAGCTTCCTGTATCGCAAATTCACCTCATTTACATGGATTTCTCCTGCAAGTGGGGTAATTTGCATACAGGGGCTGAGTCCGTGCAGGACTAGTGCAGGAGCGCTCGTGCACACCCCTGCAGGCTATTCCTGGATCGCACAGCAGACATATTGCCTGCTAGAGCTCCTGCACTAATCCTGCACACTGTGCAAGGCTTGCAGAATCTAGGGGAGTGTGTTTACAGAAAAATGGAGGAGTGTAATGTTTGTGTACAGGATAGAGGAGGTGAAGGGGTGTGGAGGATTAGGTAGGGTCATGACACTTAGACACTTTATCATTTACATCAGAGTGAAGAATAGGAATTAGAACAGCTGTGTTGAAAATGCAATGATCTCTGTACCATGTGTATCACCTAGAGTAACTCCTCCAAATCACACAGGTTCTATTCTATGCGTATCACCTAGACTAACTCATCCAATGCCAGAGCAGCCAGTTGAAATTTCATATGCACACATAGGTCACCAGCAACTAAGGCAATACAATTATTGAGAAAGAGAGAGACAGACAGATACAGGGACACACAAACACTCACACCATAACATGGGGATGTATACCATCTTCACATATGATAAACATGATGATGGATAACATAATCATAGAATGATATGGCACTATATTTTTTATTAAACAAAATTTGCAATCTAGATACCAACATTTCATCTAGAGACATATAATAGTGCTCTCAATGTGAACAGGCATATGGAGGCATAAAAGGTTCATTGGTAAGTAAGCATTAAGTTATCTGCCCTTGTGGGGCATTTTAAGCAAAGCTAATTTCTCTTTTATGAGAATTAAACCCTGTACATTGTACAGGTGAGGTAAACACCTTAACCATTATGCCAACCTGCCAACTCATGTTGGTGTAAAATCTGCTGCTGTCAGGTTTGTAGAAAAGTGTTTTATACCTCAGGCAATTTCTCCTCTTGGTGCTTACCCCCAAACTCAGACTGAAAATCTACACCTGCACACACACGCACACACACACACACACATCTAAATATATATATATATATATATATATATATATATATATATATATATATATATACATATATATATAAAACATTCTCAACTTCAACTTAAGGAGCATAGTCATTATAAGAATATTATTATTTTCAGTTTTTACACAATTGTGCAACTGAGGCACTGTAAGTGCTTACCAAGAAATCTTTCATATTAAATTCGTCTTCAGAAATGTCAATCTCTCTGTGTATCAGCTTCTGGAACAACCAGTTTTCTTTGCCTTCACAACAGCTTGGACTGCTTAAATATATGAACATATGATGCTCCATGTTTTACATCAAATTCCAAATACTAAAGATTATAGTGATGAAAAAGTAATGGGGCCTATATTAGAGTACCGAATGAAAAAAATAGCGAATGGCTAAACAGCGAAAAGACCGGACCTCGAAGTGCTGTTTGCCAGATCGTGGTACAGTGAAGATTGGAATATTTGCCCTTTCCTCGCTGTAATGTGATCTCGGAGTTGGTATATATATTTAGCAGGGGGGGTGTGCAAGTTTGAGGTTCGGTCTTTTCAATGTTTAGACGTTCGCTATTTTTTTCATTCGGTCTTCTAATATAGACCCAATTAATGTGTGCTAAAACAAATAGTGATCCCAATGTAGCATTAAACCAGGTCTAGGCATGATTAAAACAAACCAGCTTGACATTATGAAAATTTAGACATGATTCCAATAATAAATATATTCAAAGTCTTAAGGAGGGATGACATCTGTCAAAAATAAAGTTAAGGCACTGGACAATATTTTGTCTCCTAGTAAGGCCAAACAAGAAAGGAGGTCGCTAAATCTGGCAAAGTGCAATAGGCTTTCTATGATGAATTTTAGTACAGTAACACCACCAATGGCAGAACTACTTAAAAAAGAATGCTTCATATGAATGAAATAAATAAACATCAATACGTATCAGAGAAATTAAGAAAATTATAATTCAGAGTGAAAAGGGATGATGTTGAAACAGGGGGAAGCTCAAGAAACAAGGAGAGACTGGGATTTTGGATGCAGGCTTTTAAGGAGAATAACAATAATCATACATAATATAGCCATAAAATAGCAGAAAGTATTCTAAGAACTAAGCCAACATGGGAAGAAGATTTTGCCAATAGGGATGACTGCAATTAGGGATATAGACAATAGACAAGTGGGGGTTGGAATTTATTGGAGAAAACTGGCAAGGAAACCAAGGTATTGGGAGCAAATAACGAGAGAGGGAAAGGTAATAGAATGGGAAGACTCCAAGAATTTATTTGAACTGCAGGTTAGAGATTGGCTTCTCTATCAAGGATTGATATCTGAGTATAGGCAAAGAGAAATAAATAGGGGGTATTAAATAAAAAAAACAGCACTGGTAGAGTTGCTACTAGAATCTAGAACAGAAGCTGCCATTAAAAAAAGAATAATTAGTGGAGCATATAAAATATTGCATGATAACTATAAGTATTAATCAGTGGAGGTTAGAAAAGATTGGGTAGAGAGATTTGATAAGTAATTCACAAAGAAACAATGGGAGGATATAAGTATGTCTCCCAAATATGCAACAAAATGTAGAAGATTTAGGATTTTTGCTTGAAAATGCTTACATAGATATTTTTATACCCTAAGTAGATGCCAGAGAATTTCTACTCAGGTAGATGGCAAATGTTGGAGGTGTGACAGGTAAGAAAGAGGTACTTTGGAACATATTTTCTGGGAGTGCATTGTGTTGGCAGATTTTAAGGATTTCCTGTGGGATACACTGTCGGAAATGCTAGGTGGTTGGATTGGTGTGATGAGGGAGATGATTTTTCTGAGCTGTGATACAGAATCAGAATTGCCTAGACATGGTAAGGCCTTGCTGTGTCTAATTATGGTGGCTGCCACAAAAAGCAATTGATAGAAAATGGAAATCAAAATCTAAACCAACTATATTTATATTAGAAGTAGTGAATATAGTAAAAGAGATAAAACAACTGCAAATGAGATCTTTAGAAAAGGGTAGGAACAAACTACATTGGAAAAAATGGGAATTGTGAGAACAATATATACAGGAGAGGAATGAGGTTTAAAAGAAGGCAGGAGTTAAATGAGTTATGCAATGTTTGCCTGAAAATGATTGGCTAGATTATAAGTAATGTATAATGTTTGCAACATGTCAGTATGGTTTGTGATGTAAAATGCTTTCAACTAGGACTGTGACTCTGTAGTTTGTTTTCATTTATATAAATGTATGATTGCTTATGTAATAAGTGATGGTTTAATAAAGATGTTTCTTATTTAAAAAAAGGGGCAGGAATTGAATAATTTATGCAATGCTCCGTAGGTTATATTATATATAGCAATATATGTGAAGTATAATGTTTGTTAAGGTGTTAATACAGTTTGATTACTTCTGCATAAATATAAATTTTCCTGTGTCACAAGTGATGATTCAATAAAGGTATGTTTATAAAAATACATATCTGTGAAATTAAAGGAAAATCTGAGTTCTGATGCCAGAATAATTTAGGTAATCAACATATGGTAATTTTATAATTAGATACTAGGTTTGAGTGATACAGTAAGAGCAACGGCATAGGTTCATAGGTTCATAGGTAGGTACTAGGCTATTGGCCCTAGGGCCTATATAAGCCTAGCCAAAGGTACCCTGGCTTTCGCCACCCAAGAAAATTATTTTCCTGTGCCACTGTCGAGCAGAGCCACAGAAGTGATCCCCGGGGTGAATTTCCTATCTCCCATCCAATCATCAAGATTTTTCTTGAACAATGCTAATGAGGAGCTTTGTTTGATATAGATAGGTAGTTTGTTCCAGAGTATGGGAAGTCTCTGGGACAGGAATCTATCCCTCCAACATGTTCTGTTTATTGTGGTGATGAGGTTTAGGTCCCTAGAGCATGTAGCTCATAGGGATTGGGATTTCTTTAAGTGGAGCATGTCTAAAAGCTCTGGGTTTGACATAGCTTTGTGTGTTAGGCAGAGATCGCCTCTGAGTAGGCGATATGCAACGGAGTAAAGCTGCAGTTTTTTGAGACGGTCTGCATAGGGCATCTCTTTGAGGCCAGTAATCCTCTTTGTGAGGTATTTCTGTGGCCTTTCCAGTTGTTGTAGATGTCTTATGAGGTACATACCAAAAGGGGCATTGTACTCTATAATGGGTCTAATGAGTGACGAGTAGAGGGGAACAATGACCTCTTTTTTCCTGGATGAGAAACCTTTTGTGGTGAGATGTGCCACACAGAAGGATTTCCTGACTACTGTGGCGATGTGATTATCAAAGGAGAGACTACTGTCCACCTGTGTCCCAAGGTCTCTTATCACACTTCCAGTGTTAAGTAGACTACCACCTATGTGGTAGTTCATGGGTACTGAGATTTTACCAAAAGGAATGACAATGCACTTTTTGGCATTGAGCTTGAGGCCATGGCTTTGACACCAGGCATCTGTCTCAGCAAGGCCCTTTTGTAGGATGTCCACATCTTTTGGAGTTTTGATTATGGCTCCTAGTTTGCAGTCATCTGCGAACTTCATTAGCCAAAGACATTCTGTGTTGGCCTGTACTTCAGAGAAGTAGATACCAAACAGGAGAGGACCCAGGACTGAACCCTGTGGTACTCCACTTGTCACTGGTCTGAAGCTGGATTTGGAGTCTGCTACTTTCACAGTGTGGGTTCTGTCAGTGAGCCAGTTGGCAACCCATCTTGTGACATAGGGATTTATACCTAGTTTAGTGAGTTTATCTATAATTCCAGAGTGGGGGATGGTGTCAAAAGCCTTGGCGAGATCTAGATAGGCTGTGTGAACCACCTTACCCTCATCTACAGCTTTGCTGACTGCTTCAAAGAAGTCTATCAGGTTTAGGAGACATGATCTGCCTTTTACAAACCCGAACTAGGTGGGGTCCTGAGTTTGGAGATTACCAATGTCATTGTTTATAAGTTATATACATACGTACATCCATACAAATATTTCAAGCACGGGCATTAATGCCCTTCTAGCTTGCCAATATACCAAAACTCTTGTTCCCATAATAAGTATCCAGATAGTAGGAAACAACAGCATGAGAACAAAATCATGGTTTGTGCCAAGACACTCCTAAAATATGAGGAAAAAAAGCCAAATACAAAAAAAAATTGTTTTTATTGTCTGACCTTTTGAACATTCCATCTTTACTTTTATGGAAAATCCTTTCAGTTATTGATTGATAAGTCCTTAAAGAGTTTTTTAATGATCTCAGATTTTAGGCACTTTAATGTTAACTTTAATGTTGCAAGTGATTGAAGGAGAAACCAAATGACAGGGAATTACAGATGCTTTGTGTGCCAGATAACTGGCATAGGAATCACTTAAAGGATTCAGATCTTCCTGATAGAAAATATGAAAACTGCAAAAATGACATGACAGTACCAGATAGTAGGAAACATTTAATTAATGTATTAAACTACACCATTGAATTTGCAGAGATAGTTGGCTGAAACAGGCCAGAAATTTAGGTATAATGAATCACATATGGTTGAATGTAGTTTTATACAGTGTAGGCAAGTAGGAGTGGGCAGGAGAATTAATGTTTCAAGAAGCTGTGATTGGGAAGGGAACAGTGTATTATAGCAGTTGATGTGCAAGAACATTAAAACAAGTACTAGTTTAGATATTTTTAAGAACAGCCTGGATACTTATTATGGGAACAAGAGGTTTGGTATATTGGCAAGCTAGAAGGGCATTAATGCCCGTGCTTGAAATATTTGTATGTATGTACGTATGTATGTATGTACGTGTTGGTAGGCTAGGGTTACATTAAGAGGGCATACATTCAGTGTTTTGTATGTTTGGTGCTGTGTGTGTTCTGTGTCCTTTTGCTTTGTGTAGTGGTACTGTTAGAGAAAGAGGTTTTAGTAATGTAAAATGTAGCACTAGGAGCAGAGTTAAGGTTAGCACACATGAGAAAGGTGGTGCAGGGAGGCAGGGTTAATACAAAACCTTATAGACCTAACAGGAACCACTGCACTGGGATTATTGCATTCAATTTAGGATTCTTCTATGACCCCGAGCTTAAGCATGTTCTCTACCTCTTCTCTTAGTACTCAGCACTGGAACCCTGATGTCTGGTATGGTTTCAAATTTGCTTTCTCACCAGGTGTAGTATATATGTTGGTCTAGATTTAACTTATTCAGTCAAGTAACTGCGAATATGACCTTATTCCTGAGTACAAATTCCTTAACTTTTTTTCTGGGAAATTCACAATGACTTTCCTATTTTGACTTCAGGACATGCTGTGTAAACCTTAATTTCTTTTGCAAACATATTATTGAAACTTAAATTTTCCAAGGATTTAAAACGTTTATGGTGTATAACTATCCTGATTTTCTTTTTGTTTTGCCTTATTGCTTACTTAATTTGTTTTTTTATACTTTCAAAAGGTCCTTGCCACTTTATTTGGAATTTATTCTAAGCAGTGGATACTAATACAAATACCTTATTTTCTGGTTATATGGTCTGTCTTGTGTTTTCTGTGCTCTCAATGTATGTTACATTACTACAGGCATTGTGGCCCTGAGTTCATCTGGCAGGTTTGAAAAATGCTCTATGACATTTTTAAAAGTGATGGTTTTCTCCCCACAGGTTTATTTTGCTACATCTAACAAGTCTTGGGAATGCCTGTTATACAGTTGTTCAAATGGACTGAATTAATTTGAGACTTGTAGTACTTCTCTCACAGCAGAGTATAGGTAAAGTTGGTTCCCATTTATCCCATCCACTTCTACAACTTTTTGTAACATTGATTATAAAGTTTTATAAAAGTGTTCTGCTGGCCCATCTGTTTGAGAAAGGCTGATACATGCTCTTAGCTTTTTACTGTATAAAATTGCCAATGTTTACACATTACTTTGGCCATATATGGGGTTCCTTGGTTAGTAAGAATTTCTCATGGAATTTCTATCCTAGTAAAAGTGATTCTAGTTTTTTTGTAATGGACTTTGAATTTACGTTTTGTAGGGATACTGCTTCAAGAATTTTTTGTTGAGTATTGAATAATTAGCTATATATAAACGTGGCTGGGTGCTGTTCTAAGAGATTCTAGGCAAGCTGTGCAAAAATGTCTATGTTCTTCATAATGTCAGGCCATTACAATTTACCTGAAATCCTAACCTTTGTCTTATGCATTCTTAAATGTTCACCTAAAATGTGACTATGAGCTAACTTCTATACAAGTGCTCTAAAGGGCTTAAGAACTAGCAAATGATTTAGTGTTAACTCTCTGTCTTTGGCTACCCTCTATAGTAGCTCATCTTTTATTCAAAATACAGTTAGGAAGTGTAGTTGCTCTGTTTCCTTGATTCACCATCTGCTCTAGCTATTTTTCTTCTAGTGCTGCTTAGTGTATTGTCCTGTTATTGGGCAATTTTGAAAACAACATGGCTTATCTGTAGACTGGCCAAGTTAGCATGACCTTCCTCAGTATTCTGACATGAAGTGGAGCTTGGGCCCTCTTCTCTTTCTTGTCTAGTTCGTTTTCTAAAAATGGCGAATCCATGAAATAGTTTTCTCAAAGTCGCCCCTCTACTTTTCCAGTAGTTATTTTACTGACTTCACCCTTAGAGACCTGATTCAGTTTTTGATTGGCTTTTGCAGTGGTATAGCATGGAGAAGTTTAGTACTCCATTCTTTTTCACATTTTTTTCTGTATGAGACTCATCCTTCTCTTCTTCCATTTTACACTAATTTCAGAGCATATTCTTAACAATGGCCTTGTCCCTGTCAATTTTCACACTAATTTATTTTATTACTTTAACCACTGAACCCCTATGAAAAGACTTGTTTTACCTGTCAGTCTTCACACAGACTTCCTTTATCATTTTAGCTACTGGAGCCCTGTGGGTGTACACATTGGGAGGAAAACAAGTACGCACACAGTAAAGTCAATTTTCCTTAAGAGCACACAGAGATCACAGGCAGTCTGGGGCTGGTTTCTCCCTTTATCTCCAGATCCCCAGTAAGATTCCCCACTGGCACAGCATAGCTCATATCTCAGAGGAGTGGTCAATCCAAAACCTCCAGCACCCTCTCTGTCCAACTAGTGCTTCGTGTCCCTGCCAAAGTAGCTGACACACACACACACTCTGAGATTTAATTCATATACAAACACACAGACACTCCTGGAGAAGGCTGGTACAGGTTCACTAGCTATGGCCCCTTCTGCCCAGACTTTAAGGTAGAAATCACTGCCACCAACCACTACTTATCAGCTACTAATAAGGCCCTTCCCAAAGGGTGACCAATTCTACTGTGTAATGTTACTGTTATCGAAATAGTAAGTGTGACCCCGGACTAATGATATTGGAGTGGCTTGACACTATCACCAAATACATGCAAGAACTCTAAGTGCTTAAATATCTCTACACAAAACAGCCACGGCAAAAAGGTTTAAAATATTTAATAATAAATCAAAACACAAGACAGTACTCATTAATTCAACACAGTGACAATAGAGAGTTCAGAAATCACAGGAAATACTTTAAAACAACATTGTAGGGTAGTCTCACATAAATTTAGAAAACATTTACACTAATCTGGCTATGTTCCCATCTATCTCTAAGAGAAATGATAAGATCTAAATCCTGTTTACAAGGCAAAGTTCTGGTGAGTTCTTGTCAGCTTCAGAACAAAATACAAAATGCACTTCTTTCTTACTGAGATAGTCCTTAAATTGATAATACACATTACTGCTGAGTCATTTCAGATTACATCATTCTTGTCACTTCTGATTTAGTTCCCAAGCTAACAGAACTCAAAATGTAACATTTCTTTGTGATCTGCAGCTGCCAGGAAGTCACAGCAATAAAAGACACTTTACATGTGAAACTTAGTAATTAACTTTGTCTTAAGACAATAGAAAGAATTTCCAGCTGCAGACATCCTGTCTCCTAGCTTGAGATCACACAGAGTTGTAACATTCTTTACTTATCAGCTTTCTTCCAACAGTGTGGACTGTGGTTACATTTTTGAAGCTCAGCACATAACATCATTTTCTTACATTTGTCAAACAAACCTGTGGATCATATTAATATTTACAATGACATAGAATTATTTATACAATTCTATCTGTCTGGGCTGGCAGCCTGTCCATTTATCACATTTATTCACCTCTGAGAACGCAAGCTAGTTTTTCAAGTGACCCTTGAGAAATGTTGCTTGATCGAGTTAAGTCTATCTAGGTATAACTTACCCCATTCCATGTCTTAATAGCCCATCTGCGTTGGCATTGCTAATCCCATTGCTGTGCTGCACTGACAAATCATATGCTTGCAACCCTAGGTTCCACCTCAGTAACTTGGCATTTTGCTGGCTGGCTCAATATAACCATGTTAAGGGATCTTGATCTGTAACTACCATGAATTTCCTTCCATACAGATAAGGCTGAAGTTTCTGCAGTGCCCACACTATGGTTAGACATTCCTTTTCTACAGCTGCATAACATTCCTCCTTGGGTTGGAGCCTATAAATAAGATAAACCACTGGGTGATCTTCTCCCTCTGGAGAAATCTGGCTAAGTACAGCCCCCACCCCATGGTTTGAAGCATCCACTTGCACAACAAATTATTTGCTGTAATCTGGACTGGCTAACATGGGGGGGGTCCTCCCAAAGCTTATTTAAGCTTCTGGAATGCCTGCTCACATGCTGCGGTCCACACTACCTTATCTGGCCTGTTTTTCTTTGTCAGGTCTGTGAGGGGAGCAGATATGGTGCTATAACTGGGGACAAACTTGCTGTAGTACCCCACTGTCCCTAAAAATGCCCTCACCTGCTTTTTGGTAACAGGTGAAGGCCATGTCTGAATGGCTTCCACTTTGGCAGGTTCTGGCTTGATCTTACCACTCACCACTCTATGTCCCAGGTAGGAGACCTCTGCCATACCCACCTGACATTTACTGGGCTTAATGGTCAACCTTGCCCTCTGTAGTCTGCCCAGCACTGCCCTGACATGCTGAAGGTGCTCTTGCCAAGAATGGCTGTAGATGTCAATATCATCTAGATAGGCATGGGAAAAATCTCCTGTTCCTACTAGGGTATGATCTACCAGCCTCTGGAAAGTCATTGCGGCATTTTTTCATCCCAAAGGGCATCTTGTGAACTCATACAAGCCAAAATATGTCACAAAGGCTGACCTCTCACTAGCAATGGGAGTCGAGGGTATCTGCCAGTAACCCTTGGTTAGATCAATGGTGGTAAGATATTTATCCCCAACCAGCTGCTCTAGGGCTTCATCTGTCCCAGGCATTGAGAAAGATTCTGACTCTTTGTAACTATTTAATTTCATGTAGTCCATACAGAATCTGGTGCTGCCATCCTTCTTCAGTACCAGCAGCACTGGGGAGACCCAGGGACTGCTGGACTCCTGAATTACCCCTAGTTCCAACATTTCCCGTATCTCCTCCCTCAGAGTATGTTTGTCTCTCTGTGGCACCCTATAAGGGGTCTGCCTAATAGGCCTTAGGGTCCTGCATCTACCAGGTGGTTGCACCCTGGTTTTCCAGTGAACATGTCCCCAAACTCCTGTAACACTGCTCATATTTCTTGAACCTGGGAAGGAAATAGCTGCTGAGACATTTCTACCCCTTCCACTGAGGTGACAGTCTGAGCCTTAGTGAGGAGATCAGTCTCCAGATCTCTTTCAGATTCTTCCTACAATCCACTGCAAATACTCAGCACAAGGGCCTCCCTATCATGGTACGGTTTCATCATGTTAACATGGTACAATGTGTGCCCCTGCCTCCTGCCTAGCAGTTCTATCATGTAGTTAAAATCACTGACCTTCCTTACCACCATGTAGTGTTCCTCCCAAGCTGCCTGTAGCTTGTTGTGTCTGACAGGAATGAGAAACATTATTTGCTGCCTTACAGCATACTCTCTAGCTCGAGCATTCCTGTCATACCAGACCCTTTTCTGTTGTTGGGGTTCTGCCAGGTTCTTCTGGGCCAAGCCCATGAGTTTCCTGAGCCTTGTCCACAGGTTTAGGACAAATGCCACAACATACTCTTTGTGAGATTCACACTTACCCTTCCACTCATCTCGAATTGAGTCTAGAGGCCCTCTCACCCTATGCCCATACAGCAACTCAAAGGGTAAAAACCTGTGGATTCCTGGAGAACCTCTCTGTAATCAAACAAGAGATGGGGCAAATATTTGTCCCACTCCCTCTTAAACTGGTCTGCAAATGCCTCCAGCATGGACTTGAGTGTAGAGTTTAACCTCTCAACAAGACCATTAGTCTGGGGATGGTAGGGGTGGTCTTTAGGTGCTTCACCCCGCAGTACTTCCACAGACAAGTTAGCAGGTCTGACATGAAATTGTCACCTGTGTCAGTCAGTATTTCTTTTGTGAAATCTACCCTGATGAAAATCTCTAACAAAGCATTTGCCACCTTTTCCACCTCAATGGAGGACAAATCCACTGCCTCAGGATATGTTGTAGCATAATCTACTGCCATTAGGATATACTTTTTCCCTGTGGAACTTGGGGTACTCAGAGGCCCCAGAATATCCATAGCTACCCTCTGAAATGTCTCCTCAATCACAGGCAAAGGCATTAAAGGAGCTTTCACCTTGTCTCCTGCCTTGCCTACATTTTATCACTCCTCACATGTCCTGCAGTACACTGTTACATCTCTGGAAATTCCACGCCAATAAAACTTCTGCATAATACATCTCTTTGTGTTTTTATGTCCATACGACCTGCAAAGAGAATATCATGGGCTATGGCTTGAAGTGCCACATGGTAGGTTCTAGGCACTACCAACTGCTGTATCCTGTCACTTTCTAGCCCTCCCTCAGGGGTCCACTCTCTATACAGTAACCCCTTTCCACAGTATGCAGAATCTCCCGTCCCTTGAAAATCGGGTACCTCATTAGCTACCTCTCTCAGGCCTTGTAATGTAGGGTCTGGGAGCTGAGCCTGTCTCGACTCTCTCTCTTTGTAACCCTTCCCAGATCCCCTTCCACAGGAAGTCTGGCATCCTCTGACAGCGGTGCCTCACTGTCAGTCTCGGTACTACTACTCACCTCTACCTTTGCAGTCACTCTGTCCAAGGGAACATCAGTACCCACAAGCAGCTGTGGTTCACCTTCAGTCTCACTGCTACAGTGTAGCTCCCTCCCTGAAGTAACCACCTCATCAGTCCTGGCTGCGAGTATGTGATCTGACTGGGTCTCTCCCAGGCTACCAGAGGGGAATCATTTTGATAGTTTCATTCATATGTTTGAGATGGTCTATAAACAGTGTGATGTTGGCCAGGGGCTCTGGGTACGGTTCCTGACCCCCTTACTCCAACTGTCTGACAATGCCTTTTTAAATTATAATGCTGTAAAGAATTGTTTGCTAGAATTATTTAAGCTAACACCTGAAGCTTATAGGAAAAAGTTTTGTGAGTATAGATGCAAGGCAGATGAGAGTGTGTGTGAATATGTTGCTGAACTAAGCACTTATTTTCATAGGTGGGTGAGTGGATGTCAGGTCACCACTTTTGAAGGGCTGACAGACCTTTTGGTGAGGGAACAAGCCCTTAGCACTTTGTCTGAAGACACGCCACAGTGTCTCTGCTGCTTCTATTTCATAATGCTTGGCCTCCAACTCAAGTCTTTTTAGCTCCAGATGGATTTTTAAGTCCTCTGTAGAAAGGTTGAGCTGTCCATCCTCTGAGTGTTGTACATCTCCACTGCCAGTCTGATCATCTTCCTGGTTGCTATTCTTGGATGCAGCTGTGACCAAAGCTGCAGTCATGTCTGCCATAGTTAGGTTTTCATGCACCAGTCCTTCAGCATGGCAGATTGCAGCCAACTGGCTCCTTGTCAGCTTGGCATACTTCTCTGCTGACATGCTTGTCTGCTCTCCCTGACTAACTAAGCTAACAAAAGAAATAAAACACTTGTGATCTGAACTCTGAATGTTTACTGTGTGGCTGATTTAGAGTACAAAAACACCTTCAAATGATCACTGTAAACAAGCTACAGGAATTCACTATCCACACCACTACAAACCAATTAATATGTGATGTGGCTAACTCACCACTATCAATGAATTAATATCTGATGTGGATATCCCACCACTGCCAAACAATTAATATGTGATGCCCGTGCATTAGCCCAGTAATCAAGGAACCTCAATCCTCACCACTAACACCACTAGAGGCATCCACATTGGGAAGATAACAAGTACACACACAGTAAAGTACAATTTCCCTTAAGAGCACACAGAGATCACAGTCAGTCTGGGGCTGGTTTCTCCCTTTTTCTCCAGATCACCAATAAGACTCCCCACTGGCACAGTTATAGGGTTCAGATCTCAGCTGAGTGGTCAAGTCAAAACCTCCAGCACCCTCTCTGTTCAATCAATGCTTTGTGTCCCTGCCCAAGTAGCTGACACACACACACACTCTGAGATTTGATTCATATACAAACACACAGACACTCCTGGGGAAGGCTGGCACAGGTTCACTAGCTATGCCCCCTTCTGCCCAGACTATAAGGTACAAATTACTGCCACCAACCACTACTTATCACCTACTAATAAGGCCCTTCCCAAAGGGTGACCAATTCTACTGTGTAATGTTACTGTTATCCAAATAGTAAGTGTGACCCAGGGCTAAGGTTATTGGAGTGGCTTGTACAGTATCACCAAATACATGCAAGTACCTAAGAGCTTAAATATCTCTACACAAAACAGCCACAGTTAAAAGATTAAAAATAATAATAATAAATAATAAAAACACAAGGCAATACTGATTAATTCAATACAGTAACAATAGAGAGTTCAGAAATCACAGGAAATACTTTAAAACAACATTGTAGGATAGTCTCACATAAATATACAAACCATCTACACTAATCTGGCTATATTTCCATCTATCTCTAAGAGAAATACTAAAATCTAAATCCTATTTACAAGGCAAAGTGCTGGTAAGTTGTTGTCAGCTTCAGAACAAAATACAAAATGCACTTCTTTCTTTCTGAGATAGTCCTTAAATTGACAATACACATTACTGCTGAGTCATTTCAGATTACATCATTCTTGTCTCTTCTGATTTCATTCCCAGGCTAACAGAACTCAAAATTTAACATGTCTTTGTGATCTGCAGCTGCCAGGAAGTCACAGCAATGAAATACCCTTTGCATGTGAAACTTAGTAATTATCTCAGTCTTAAGAAAATAGAAAGAATTTCCAGCTGCAGACATCCTGTCTCCTAGCTTGAGATCACACAGAGTTGTAAAATTCTTTACTTATCAGCTTTCTTCCAGGAGGGTGCATTATGGTTACATTGTTGAAGCTCAGCACATAACATAGTTTTCTTACATTTGTCAAACAAGCCTGTGGATCATATTAATATTTACAATGACATAGAACTATTTACACAATTCTACCTGGCTGGGCTGGCAGTCTCTCACTTTATCACACCTACCATCTTTTATTATTTTAAAAACTGGATAAGATTCAGTGTCAGTTGTACCTAACCCTTCTACTCAAGGCCAAATCCTAGTCCCTTTTGTTGTGTCTAGTTCTATAACCATTTCAGCACTGGGATGTGTATTTCTGACAACATATCTGATTGAACATTTCATCTATAACGTCCATACTTTTATCACTGGGAACAGTCTTGGCCAATTATATCATTATGCTTTAAGCTAAGCACTAGAGCTACTAGATTTCTGTTTTTACCTTTGTACAGTGTATTTTCTTTTGTGCCCACACACATGTATTATTTTGATTTTCCACCTATTACTTGTTTATGCTTATAAACTGTGTCTAACTGATGTAATCAAGCTTCATGAATCCAACAATCCTTGTTTTTATATTCCTTCTACCCCCTTGTTGCATTGGATAAATTTAGTTTGCACAATGACAAAAACAGATTCCTTTCTTCTTTTAGTTACATCTAGACATTATCACAATACCAAAAGCAAACATACTTGCCTATATTTTCTTAGCTAGCATTAACAGTTTTTGCTGTACTTGGATAGATACCCCTTTCTAAAATATTTTAAATAAGCAATTTTCAATGGTAGCATTATTTTCTTGTTTGCAAACAAAGAAATCAAATCTGACTTAGCATTTACACTTTCATTTAGTAACAAGCTTTATATTGCAGTTACCAGAGATAGTATAGTATAGTATAGTATAGTATAGTATAGTATAGTATAGTATAGTATAGTATAGTATAGTTGTTGTTGTTTGTCTTTCGGCTTTTTCCTGGCAAGGGGTCGCTACAGCGGAACTCCGGTCCGCTAATGATTGGCAGTAGATTTTTACAAAACACCGAGGTGCCTGCTCGACGCCCAACCTTTAACAAAGGCATGCCCATTTATGCATGCATGTCTTTCGAATGCTACCAACCGCGGGGAGGACATGCAGACTCCACACAGAAGGCACTCCCAAGCCTAGTATAGTATAGTATAGCTAGATTATCTTGTGTTATGAGTGAGTTTCCTTTTAAATTTATATGTCTATAAACAAGATTTCGACAGTTTTACATACATTGTTTCTTACTACAGTTACAGCTTTAGGCTGCAAAATTTAGGCCAGGATAGTGCTTAATATGTCTTTCAGACCCAACTTTCAATCAGGAAAATCAGAAAAATATGCAATACTTGATATTATCATTACAAACGTGGCCTAGTCATGCCTAGTTAATAATATTTGACCAAACATCCTTGGTGACCATTGCCTAATAGTATCCTACTTGTTTTTCAAATCATCTAAGCCACCTCTTGAAATTGTGACCAGCAGGCCATTCTCAAAAATAAACATGCTATTTTGGATTTCCAGCTAAATGCTATTAATTGGTCTCCGTTCTAATAACTCAATGACCCTTTATCTGTGTTGACATATTTTACAGATATCCTTTCAACCATTCAACCATTTTCCCTGCAGATATGCAGATATAGAAAGCTAGAAGGCCACAATTACCCCTGACTTAACTAGTGAATGAAAATTCTCATTAGAAAAATAGAGAAGACCTGTCCCGTATGGAAGGAAAACCTATATAATATGCAGCTACATGAGAACTACTTCTTCTTCTTAAGAAATCAGACTTGAGTATCTACAAACTCTGCCAAATCTCTTTATCTTAGATAAAAGAAAATGACTTCCACCACCTCAATCCAAAAAGCTTTTATAAAGAAATAAACCTAACTAGACAATGTATCACTATCATCACTGCTCCTAATAATACATGTAAATCCTCTAGTGGCAGTTGTTCAAAGAATATAGAACTTTTATCATTGTATCCATCAAATCCATCACCATCCCTTTTCTCCATACTCACTCTTACAGTTATGGTCCAAAAAGTACCTTAAATCTCAGTATAACCTACTGGCTACTGAATACTCAAGTCACTTTCCACTCCTCAGCTATTTCTGCTAGGATTTATTAAATAATATGAAACCCATCTTATCTTTTTTCTCCCCTCTACACCATACCTTCTTAGAAATGCTCCTGACAAAACAGTCAGACCTCTTGCTTACATTTTTAACCTTTCTCTTGCCATTGAGAAAGTACATCCAGACCTGAAACATGCTCTAATTATTTCTCTGCCCAGCATTTCACATCCTAAAAAACTACAGATGTTTGGCCTATCTCTATACTTTACCTACAATCCTATACAAGCAGCTTCTTAAGCTGCATCAATAGTTGCAGGCTTCTATGTGACAGATAGCAATGCTTCTGAAATGGCTTTAGAGCTACTACAGCCATTCTGTCAACTACTGATACAGTCTATAACAACCTTATTGATTCATAGGTTCATAGGTTGGTACTAGGCTATCAGCCCTAGGGTCTATACAAGCCTAGCCATAACAATTCTCTAGCTATTTTTTCCCACAATATTTAGTTCCCTGGACCCCTGTCTAGCAGGGCAACTGACGTGATCCCCAGGGTAAATTTCCTATCTCCCATCCAGTCGTCAAGGTTCCTTTTGAAGAGGGCCAAGGAGGCACTCTGCTTGACATGTATGGGCAGTCTATTCCAGAGTATGGGGAGTCTCTGGGTCAGATACCTATCCCTCCAGTATGTTTTGTTCATTGTGATGACAAGGTTTAGGTCCCTGGAGCATGGGGCTATAATGGATTGGGATTTCTTTAAGTGTAGCATGTCCATCAGCTCTGGGTTTGACATGGCCTTGTATGTTAAGTAGAGATCACCTATGAGTAGATGATATGCAACAGAGTATAGCTGGAGTTTTTTTAGTCGGTCAGCAAAGGGCATTTGCTTTAGGCCTGTGATACTTTTAGAGAGGCGTTTCTGCGGCCTTTGCAGTTGTTGCAGATGTCTTGTGAGGTACATACAAAATGGGGCATTGTACTCTATGATGGGTCTAGTGAAGGATGAGTACAGTGAGACAATGACCTCCTTTTTTCTGGATGAAAAGCCCTTAGTGATAAGGTGTGCCACATAGAAGGATTTCCTGACTGTTGTGGTGATGGTCTCATTACTGCTAACATTTTTTGTGGACAAGACCCAAGCCTTTTAAACTGTCAGTCATAACATGCTTCTAAAAAATGTAATAAAAATTAAAATGGTGGTAAAGATACTTCCTAGTTCCACAGCTATCTTGAAAACAAAACATTTTAAGAATATACTAACAGCTGGGTGCAGCGGTAGTGTTGTTGCCTCACAGCAAGAGGTTCTCCCATTCGATTCTCGGCTGGAGTGTGGGGAGTGCCTTCTGTGTGGAGTCTGCATGTCCTCCCCATGGCTGGGTGGGTGTTTGAAAGACATGCGTAAGTGGGCATGCCTTCGTTGAAGGTTGAACATCGAGCTGGCACCTCAGCATTCATCAAAATCTACTGCCAATCATTAGCAGACCAGAGTTCCGCTGTGGTGACCCCTAACCGGGAAAAGCCAAAAGACAACAACAACTAACAGCCAGCACTTTAGTAATGGCATCAGTTATACTACAGTATCCCAAGGTACCATTTAGGCCCTGAGCTGAACTTATTTCTATACACTGAAGATATTATTACTGCACGCAAACAAATTTCAAACGTCTCTTCAATCCCAACTTTGACACTTGTTCTCTAATTTATCTCAATGATCTGAACAGAATAAGCTTCTGTTTGATAACAAAATAACAAACAAATGGAAGAAAAAATAACAAGTTGCTTTTTCCACTTTTCTATAGGTGCAGTAGTGCAGCGGTAGCGTTGTCATCTCACAGCAAGTGGTTCTCTCAATTCTTGGGTGGGATGCCTTCTGTGTGGAGTCTGCATGTTTTCCCTGCATTCGTGTGGGTTTCTTCCCAAGTTATAAAGACATGCATCTAGAGCATTTCTCCCTGGGCCTCTGCTGAAAATTTACTTCATTCCAAGTCAGATTTTCCCTGTTAACAAATGTTAAATAAATAAATACACCTCACAAAGCTCCCTACTTTCCAACAATTACTATCACAGAAAATTAAACCAGTACTATCTTTGCTTTAACTAAATACAAATATTTGGTTTAATTCTTAATCCATCTCTCACTTTTAATCTCCACATTGACAATATAATTAATAAAGGTGTTTCCAACTTAAACCCTGCTTTAGAGTTTCTCATCTCCTCTTTTCTTTTGCCCTTAAAACCCTTGCTAACAATGTACTGCTCCTAAATTGGAATAAGGGCATCCTTTTATGCCTCAATAGAAGATGACGCTATCAGGCTACCAACTAGTATAATCTGCCACCACCAGGATACACCTCTTGCCTTTGGTGCTTTGGGAACATTGAGTTCCCATAATACCCATAGGCAGTGTCGGAAATTGTTCTTAAATAATAGACAAAAGTTCCAAGTCAGAATTTGCTTTGTGTTCTGCACTCTCAACCTTTTGAAACTGCCCGTACGTCTTACATTTTTTTCAAATAACTCGCCAATAAATACTTTGCATAAACCTAATTTTTGTACTCTTTATGCCTAGTCGACCTGAAAAAGGCATTCTTACTAAAGTAACTGACTGCAAACTAGTATGTTTATATTACCAGTGCTTTGACTGTTACCCTACACTGATTTAACTTCCCGATATTGAACTTGCTAATTACTGCTTCCTTTTCTCTTTTTTTCCATGGTTGTGCTTCCATGAAATCAGTATGTATTAGTAATGAGGAATACTGGTGGCTCCCCTCCCCCCCAAAAACAGCTTTCTTTTGGCATGATACAGGTAAAGTCAAATGTAAATTCCAGCATAACATATATAATATCAGAGTTTAATGTCATGATTTGGTTAAGATTTAATGGAAATGATTTGGCATGGGTAATATCCAAGGAAGAAATATAAATATCTTATTAATGTGAATAAGTAAACAGCAGCACAGTATGACACATACTCATAAGTAAATACTAGGCTAGCTGCCCTTGTGGTCCATTTTAAGCCAAGCCAATTTCCCTTCCAAAGATGAGGATTAAGCCCTGTTCTTTCTGTCTCTGAGGTAAATACCTTAACCATTATTCCAACCCCCAATCATAAAATGATCTAATATAAATGTTACTACACTAAACATCAGGGTTGCATGTAAATACTCTTCTTTCAGACTAAACATGACAGAAATGAAAATTAGGAACAGAAAATCATTTAACGCTATGAAATGAGCTGTAGGTCTGGAGAGAAATGAAGCTCTCTCCTTTCCTTTGCATAATGCCTAAATTCCCTTAAATACTTAGACAATCAGATTATGCTGTTGAGCACTAATAGATTATTTTGTTTCTTTTATTCATATTTGATGTGTTTAAAAAAATAATATCAAAATCTGTCTTTTTCATTCATGAAACATATATTATTTTCTAGGGTTGCCATTGTTTATTGAAACTGCATTTTTCTACTAGCACATTATGCCATATACTGACTGTTTTAGATGTCTTCATCCCAGACTTCTATTAATACTGACATAATGTTATATTGTCAAAGTGACTGTGTCAGTATGAAATGCTGAAGGGTTCTATTCAGTGACAAATATAAGAATTACTTGACTGTTTGCCTACTGAAAATAACAGAGATCTTAGAGGTATGTGATATAGCATATTTTTTTTTTGCTGTAAGCCTAATGTTACATGATATTGCTTTATAAGAATGGGATTTTCTGAACTAAGTAAGAAGTGCCTGACATCCATCATAATAAAGTGATTTGTTGGTTTGATTTGAGGCATGTTTACTGTCTATTTTGTCAGAATAAACTGCAGAAAGAAATTGTGTAATGCTTATAGCTGAGAGTACATAGCAATGTGTGTGTGTGTGTGTGTGTGTGTGTGTGTGTGTGTGTGTGTGTGTGTGTGTGTGTGTGTGTGCATGCATGTACCTGTGTGTGTATGCCATTGTGGTGCTGTTTTCAGAAATGAAATTATAATCCACATTATACCTTACACTGACAAAATGCACAAGGCAGCAACCAATCTACTTAATGTGTCCTTCCTTGACAAAGAATAAGTGAAATATATAAAGCATGTTTTTGTTATTATACTTTAATCCTCTCAAAATTCATACCCCATACACGTCAGAAGTACAAAGTAATGTGCTGGTCCACTTGTACTGTGTACTTGAAGTGCAGATTAAAAGGATATGTACTTGCATTTTTTAAATTTGTGACCTTGTGCATGTAAGCTGTTGCTATCCAAAATTGTTAATTTAGAAACAGGAAACATTCCTGGAGCCATGAATTCACCAAGTGTACTCTCACACTAGTGTTTGACAGTAACCACTCCTTGTTCTTTTCTTAAATTTGTTCAACATGTCTTCTCACAAGTCTGCCCATTACCCTAGCTCAGCTGTATGAGGGATCAGTTCAGCCCTTATTTTGTGAAACATCCATTTTTCCTTCAAGCCAACAATTATCACATTTACCAAGTCAGTATCTCAAACACACACAAACACACACACACACACACACACACACACACACACACACACACACACGCACACGCACACACACGCACACACACACGCACACACACACACACACACACACGCACGCACACACACGCACACACATGTACACACACGCACACACACGCACACACATACTATGCAAACAAACCTTTAGAGAAAACTCATGCAGACTTCAAATGACAAGTGAACTGAAGAAACTCTTACTGTGAGGTGCATTCATTGCACACTGTGGTGACATCTACTAAAAAAATGGAGCAGCTTTTGAATGACTACAGCAACTACAGATCTCATGTAGTACCTGATGCTTTTCCTTGATCTGGCACTATTTGATGATCCTCTATTCAGGAGCAAAATCTGTTCTCCCTGACCCTCCCCTTAACTCTAAGTTCAAGAGCAAAAGCAAAAAAAAAAGTCAATTTCCTGATTGCATTTCTATGCTAAGAAACTGCACACCTCAACTCTAATTGAGGATTAAATATCCCTGATTTGATGCTTCTCTTTTGAGGAGTTAGTTCCCTTATCCAATCACTGATTCTGTGATCTCAACTCTTCAGTTTAAGACCAACAAAAATAAACAAAAAAAGAACTGTAGAAAGTGTCTGCTACAAATATATGCATTGTAGTATGCTGTTTGCTACAGTTACAATACACCCACTAAGTGCTTCAGTGGCTCCATTTTGAAATGTCAGCACATGTAACATTGAATGCCAACACATTGAAAAAAATGACAGAATGTACAGGAGAAGAACAAATCTTAGAAATTGCTCTTCTTTTTTAAATGACTTGCAAATGACATTACATGCCATACCATACATGCTGTTATGCTAACAAATGGTAGATCCCAACACTATTTTTGCTGGATAAACTGCTGAGTCTATTTGGATGCATGTAACAGTGATACCTTGTGACTGATAGCGACTGCACACTGTTTTTTAAGTTTTGGTAGAAGCTCTCTGCAGTGAGCACTTGTACTAACTACTGTACTGTTTTTTAGGTACTGTCCCCATTTTCTTTTTGCTGCTCCCACACTGAAAGTCTTGCTATGATAGCAGAACCCCACCCTCACTGCGGTTTAAACCGATAGCCAAAACGGTTCCCTTCATCCTCAATATTTAGTTATTACAAAGGTTATTATCTCTAACTTACTTTCTGTGTGTGCTAGTTAAATTCAACCATGCTGGGTCTATAGCACATTAGCTTGCCACTTAATTCCTTCAGGTTAAACACTACTGTTCAAAAATTGGCCTATAATTTAAGTTAACAGCAGATTAAATTAAAGTAAAAGCCTGGTGGATACAAATAAGTATTTTTTACATCTATAGTGCTTACATTGCATTCACTGGCTCTTAAAATCTTGTAGTCTGGTTAAGCCCTGCTGCACTCAGGCTCACTCCGTGCTCTGCTCTGCCCCTATTCTCACCCACCCCCTGCACTGCTAAATTTATACTACTATAGCCACGTCCCCTTTGTTATCCATTCAACTATCAACTCACACATCACATGAGAGTTCTCCCCTTTCATAATCCAATCCTCCCTTTCTCCAATAATACCCTGCTTAAAATTACTAGCTTTAAAATGTTCCATCTATTTGCATCATCACCAAAAAAAAGCATTATTTTCTCTACTTCCTCTGATGCTTGTTTTCTACCTCCTCTATATGTGAGAGATGCAACTATATAGCCAAACTGGAGGCTGAGCTCTCTCAACCCAGTACTTGCGCAGTCAGTCAGGAGGAGAAGGTAACCACACACACCATAAATCCAGTCTCACATAGACCTATCGCAGCAGCAAACCAAACACATAAACACACAAAAACATACTCGGAGGCTCTAAATAAAAATCTGTCCAAGCAGCAGAGACTTCCAAAGCAGACTTCCAAGCAACCGCTACCCCACAACAATACCCACATATCACATAGTTCACAAAGTCAGTGTACCACACAGTCACAGCCCTTAAGGCTAAACAACACACCTAATACACTTGTAATAGGTGACTCTATTGTCAGACACACTGACGTCCCACTCACCAGGCTGAACAAGGAGAAGGTCACTGTAAGCTGCCTGTCGGGTGCCAGGATCCGTCACATAACACAAGCACTCAGGTCACTCCAAAGCAAGTACAAATATGACTCCATCATTGTCCATGCTGCTGTGAATGACCTGAGACATACCTCCCTGGACTACATGAAAAGAGACATAGAGGAGCTCTCTGATCATGTAGCCCAGGCCAGTATGACCCTGACCTTGAGTAGCATCTTACCCTCACCAAGAATGATGCCACAGTATAAAGACAAAATGATCAGTTTTAACAATTGGCTAAAGTATTGGTGTCATTCAAAGGGGATCCAGTGTCTGTCAGCCTGGGATGACATGCTCAACAAGCCACATTGCTTCGCTAGGGACGGCTTGCACTTGTCATCCCTGGGCTTTCGAATACTGGCTAAGGCTCTTACCACCCCCATAGTGCCTTTTTTAGGCAAGGCTCAAAAGACAAACCCACCTCCATTGACAACACAAGGAAAAAGAAACTAAGGGTAATGCTGCTCAACGCCAGAAGTCTAAACCTCAAGATGCACGCACTCGAGGCTCTCCTCAGTATGGAGAATATCAATATCTGTGCAGTAACAGAAACCTGGTTCAAGGCTCTCGAGAGCACCCCAGCACTACCAGGTTATACCTCATACCATGCTTTTCGGCCCCAAAACTCGGACCGAACCACAAAAGGAGGGGGAGTATCCATATTCATCAAAGATACCCACATCTCCAGGTTAGTGGCACTGCACGAAGCATCGGACACCATCCATGTGCAGCTAACAGTGGGCAAAACTGCCTTTCAGTTTGTAGCCTACTACAGACCACCCTACCAAACTCAGGAACCCTACTCGGCTTTCCTGAGAACACTAGAGAATATGAAGGTCTCTCCAAACACCATCATACTGGGTAACTTCAACTACCCAAACATAGACTGGGAGCACTACTCATGCCCCAACACCCTCGCCCAATGGTTCCTAGAATTTATAAACTCAAATGCTATGGAACAACTGGTCACCACTTCCACAAGAGGGGAAAACATATTGGACCTGATCATCACCAACATGGGGACTCTATGTTCCATACCAGAGGTATACCCCTCATTGGTAAGATCTGACCATAAATTGATCTCACTGGACATCCATATCCCGTCCCCACCGCCAGCCAAGGAAACCGCGGTGAAGAACTTCTCAAAAGCAAACTTCACACTTCTGAAAACTGAGGTGGAATCCTTCAAAGCCCCCGGCCCAGAGGAAAATACAGGCCAAACCGCAGAATCCTTTACAAATGCATTCTATGGACACCTACAGGAATGCATGGATCGTGCTATCCCAAATAAATCCAAGACTCACACCTCCAAAGGCAGGAGACCTTTCTGGTGGACCCCAGCCATAAATAAGCTATACAACAGAAGGAGGAAGCTACTACATGATAGAGCAAAATCCCAAAAAGGGAAGGCATCTCTGATCAGTACTATCAAGAAACTACGATCCCTCATAAAATCATCTAAGGCCAGCTTCAAAAAAAAAATTGCACAAGACGCTAAAGATAATCACAAGGCCTTCTTTAGTTATGTAAGGAACTTGGGTGGCAACTCCCAAATATGCTCTGAGTTAGTGCAAAATGACAAAAAATACATTGAACCCACAGACATTGCCAACATCCTGGCAGACAGGTTCAGTGCAAACTTCTCCCCACCTCCCCCCCAAAAAGAGCAAATGTCTATCCCAACAGAGTGTAGCCTCCCTGACATCGCAGATGCACAGGTGAGAGCTGCCCTCTCCAAAGCAAAAAACACAGCATCAATGAGACCGGACGGTGTCCCAGGCTGCGTCTTACATGAGCTCCAAGATGAACTGAACCCTCACATAAAGTCACTGTTCAGTCTCAGCCTTACTACAGGATATGTACCCAAGGAATGGCGTACAGCAACAGTGGTCCCACTCCACAAAGGTGGTGCCACAACGGCCCCCGGAAACTATCGCCCTATAAGCCTGACTAGCCTGGTCTGCAAAGCTATGGAGCGTATCATCATGGAACTCATAAACAAAGACATTGGGAACCTCCAAACACTGGATCCTACCCAATTCGGCTTTGTTAAGAGCAGATCTTGCCTCTTGAACCTGGTTGACTTCTTTGAAACAGTTACCAAAGCCATAGATGAAGGGAAGGTAGTCCACACAGCCTACCTGGACCTCGCAAAAGCCTTCAACACAATACCCCACTCAGGCATCATAAATAAGCTCACCAGCTTAAATATCAACCCCTATGTCACAAGATGGGTTGCAAACTGGCTCAGGGATAGAACCCACATGGTCAGAATTGCAGGTGCCATGTCAGACTCTAAACCAGTTATAAGTGGCGTCCCACAAGGCTCAGTCCTGGGACCTCTCTTGTTCAGTATATATTTCTCTGAGGTACAGGCTAACACGGGAGGACTATTGCTGACCAAGTTCGCAGATGACTGCAAACTGGGTGCCATAATCGACTCACTGACTGACACAAGCATCCTCCAAATGGGTCTCACAGAGACGGATAACTGGTGCCAGAGCCATGGCCTAAAGCTAAATGCCCAAAAGTGCATAGTCATCCCCTTTGGGAAAAACAAAGTGCCCACAAATTACCACATAGGTGGTAATCCATTAAGTACGGAAGAAGTAATTAGGGATTTGGGGACCCAAGTAGATAGCAATCTCTCCTTTGACAATCAAGTTGCCAAAGTGGTTAGAAAAACCTTCTATATAGTCCACCTTATCACAAAAGGGTTCACATCTAGATCAAGAAGAGGTCATTGTGCCCCTCTACTGATCACTCATCAGGCCCATAATTGAATGCAATGCCCCATTTGGGATGTACCTTACCTGACACCTTCAGCAACTGGAAAGACCCCAAAAGTACTTCACCAAGAGGATCAAGGGACTCAAACAGATGCCCTACGCAGTTAGGCTAAAGAAACTCTAGCTCTACTCAGTTGCTTACTGCCTACTCAGAGGCGATCTGTGCCTGACATATAAAACCATGTCCAAACCAGAATTAATGGACATGCTCCACCTCAGGAAATCCAAATCCCTTAGAGCTACACGCTCCAAGGATTAAAACCTCAGCACAGAAATAAATAGGACATGCTGGAGGGACAGATTCATATCCCAGAGGCTCCCCTCACTCTGGAACAAAATTCCAATCCACGTTAGGCAAAGCCCCTCAACGACCCTCTTCAAGAGAAATCTTGACGAGTGGATGGGAGATCGTAGGTTTACCCCTGGGATCTCTTCTGTGTCCCTACTAGACAGATGCACAGTAAACTAACCTTAAAAGGGCTATCTTCTGTGACCTTCTATACAGAGGCACAGTCAACTAATCTAAAAGGGTGGTGAAAGCCAAACACACTCTGGCTAGGTTTATAAATGCCCTAGGGTAGATAGCCTATTGTATCCATGTGTGGATTTTACTGAACTTTTTTGTTTTTTATGTGCGGACCTTACTGAATAAACAGTTGATACCTCAAAGAGAATATTTGGCTTTTGTACATCAGTCTCTTTTGGAACTTGTTCGGACGAGCAGCGTTTATCCCACGTCTTACCTTCCAGCGTTTTTGGCTTTCTTATCTAGCAGATTACTTTTCTTAACAAAGTCTGTTGCCTCTTCCAGATTATTGAAAACTTTTTGTCCATCAGGAAGAGTAATTTTGATTCTGGCAGGAAATAGGATCTGTGCTCTGATGTCAGCTTTTTTTAAAATTCTTGATAAGAGGAACACAAGCTTTTCTCTTAGTTATTACAGCAGATGTGTAATCATTATCAAACTTGATGCTCTTCCTGTTAATTTGTACTGGGTTCCCTGACCAAGCAGTTCTCAGTATTAAGTCCTTGTCTTGTGTTCACAGAAACTTCATGATAATGGATCTTGCAGATGATGGATTTTTTGAGAGATATATTTGATAAGGATCTGTGAGCTCTCTTGATTCCAAATTATAAGGATTCAGGTAAATTTAATACCTTCGGAAGTCATTCAAACATTGAATCAGATTACTTCCTTCCATTTTTTCTGGGATTCCATAAATTCTAATATTATTCCTTCTTGATCTATATTCCAGGTCTTCCACGTTTTTAGTAACAGTTTGTTTTGCTTTATTAGGAAATCTATGTGATTTTAATTTTCTGTTTGTCTTCCATCTAGTTCATTGACAGATTCTTCTATTGCTGCTATTTGGTCAGAATGTTTTGTGATGATTTCCAAAAAATAAAGTGGAAACGCTGAAGTACAAGTCCACCAATAACCACAAAAAACTTCAGTTGTAATACCAGGGTCAATAAAGGCTGCCACATGAAAATTCGACTTTTTATTCCAACCACAAAACAACAAGATTAAGAGCTTTCATTTCCTGTCCAGAAACTTCATCGGAATCATTTTACTACATCTCTAGATTCTTTTTAAAGACCTAACACCTAACCTAGCAAACTGGCTTACTAATTACAAACTCATACTAAACAATAACACTAAGAAAGCCAAGCCATTTCTATCTGGATCCACCTCAAGGGATAGTCAAAATACAAAATAATCTGTCTGCTTTCTACACCAACTAAGATCCAGTATTCAATGTTCAGCACTACAAATACTTAAGTATATGGCTTGACTCTCCTCACAGCTTTCAAAATCACATACAAAGTCCACAGTAAACAGACTTCTTTTCTGGCTAATAAGATTTTGGACATCCTCCTTGCACCCTGAATGTAGAACTGTCACTGACAAAGGAGTCTTTCTTCCAAAATTAAGGTATGGAATTCCAGTTACTGTGATAGCTTCAAAAAGAATCTAAGTTGATTAAAAATACCTCAGATAACATATGTATTTAGAATATTCTCTTACCCTAAAGACAACATCACAGCTCCACACAATCAAAAGTGAAATGGCTCGCAGTCAACCCCAGAACAACCTGAATTGTGGGCCTAATCTATAAACTAATCAGCTTAAATTATTTCTTTGCCAGTAGACTTTCTGTGAAATACAGACCTTACAACCTTATAACCATAAATCCCTACTTCCCTCCTTCTAAACTCACGCAATAATGATACATAACTAACTGCATTTCACTGATCACGCTTTGATAGCACCTAAAACATGAGAATACATCCCTCAATATATATAAAAGTTATACTATTCTATCCAAGTTTCATTTGCAATTTTAAAACTTCCCATTCAAAGATGTACAATCTCAATGCATTACACCTAAAATATATTGTATGTCTTTTCACAGCATCTCACCAAAATTATCACACATAGCAAACAATATTCTCTTCTGTTTCTTCTCTCTCTTTCTCCTTCTCTCCCTCTCTCCTCCCACCTCACATTTTTCCTTCCTTCCCTCTTACAATCCTCCATATCATATCATTCTTCTCTTTAATTTCCTGAAGCTTAATAATTCTATATGCCTTTCTCTAATTTCTACAGTTGTATATCTTGTAAGTAGCAGTATCAGCCTCTGATAAACTAAAGGCTCTCTAGCTATCTCTTTGGGAGATCCTTCCATAGGCTAGCATTGTTAAATTCTAGCAGAAATAATTGTGACTCAGTCAAGAATATTCTTGCATTGTAAATAATAATGTGTGTGTGTGTGTGTGTGTGTGTGTGTGTGTGTGTGTGTGTGTGTGTGTGTGTGTGTGTGTGTGTGTCTCTCTCTCTCATATGAGGTCCTAACTGATGAAGTTCCAATATATGCAAATATTTGCAAGAAATGTATTATATTTTAATGAAAAAGATAATGATAAGAAAGTAAATATTTACTGGCTTGCCTCAGAATCCCTAACTTCCCTGAACTCCTCAACCTGCCATCTGTACATTAAATAAACAATATTAACTATATTTAATGAAAGAAAAAGAAGGTAGAACATGGCTTAATTGTACTGCCAGTGTGAAAATAACTTGAATAATAATCATGATTTGGTAACAGGAAAAGGGGAGTAACAGATTCATTTACAAGAATAAATATTAGTGAATACTGAAGCTAAGCATAGTTATGGTTATACAGTGTTGGCCTGAAGATTTCTTTTTAATATTCAATTTTCATGTAGGAGCATACAAATAATACTAGGCAAATAATCACAGGGACCATATGATGCCCAGTCATATATACACCTTTAAGTAGGCACACTCAGAAATCCTTGCTGCCCTTTTTGAGTACTTAATATTGCTCATCTCTAAATTGAGCAGGGCCATATTTGATAAACATGGTATGAACTTGTGCCTATCTATCCAGTCATCAAGACTTGCCTTAAAGGTAACCAAAGTAAGTGTAGTGGTAATGTATTCAATTGGCTGGGAAACAGTAATTGGGCTTTCAGACAACTATAGCATGAACTGAACCCTAAGCCACATGTCTTATCCATTAAGGCCACATGGCTGACCACAGGTTACCTGAATAAACCCATGACAGGACTTGAACCCTAAGTCACATTCCCTATCCATTAGGCCACATGGTTAGCCCAGTGTTACCCGAGTAAACCAAGTGGATACAAGTATTCTTTTTCAGGGGAGAACCTGGAAACACTGTCTGGTTATGTGATTTGCTCCGAGTCAGTCAGTAAATACATGGAAATGAGAGAAATCACACTGTGTACCTTGGATGGCATGATGCAGGTCATTAACAGTGTAGAGTGTTAATCCACTGTGGCATTGGCCAGATTGATTTGCCAATGTAGTCTGATGGTATAGAAATTAAATTTGAGTCCACCGAGAAAGAAAATTTATACAATGCAGCTATAAATGGTTCAATGTTAATTTATGTTCATAGTAATTCCAGTTTTACTCTATTTTCCATGCAACAATTGTTCATGTGTTGCAGAGAAGCCTTCTATAGTTATGTAAAGAATCTCCACAGCAATACTCAGATTTGCTCTGAGCTACTGCACAATGGTATCTCCTATACGAGCCAACAGATATTGCCAATATACTGGCCAACAGATTCAGTGCCAACGTTACCCCTCCCCCCCAAAGGACCAATCACAATATCAGTAGATTGCCAGGCACCCAGTATTACTGCTGCACAGGTTAAAACAGCACTGTCCAAGGCCAGAAATACAGCTTCTATGGGACCTGACAATATCCCTGGCTGTGTTCTACATGATTCCCTATATCCTTGTTTATTAGGTCCATAATGACATGTTCCATAGCTTTGCATATCAGACTCATCAGGCTAATGAGGCGATAGTTCCAAGGATCTGTAGTCACTCCTCCTTTGTGGAGAGGGATGATTGTAGCAGTGCACCATTCAGTAAGGACAAAGCCTGAGGTGAGGCTGCGATTGAACAGGGCACACAGGTGAGGTGCCAGCTCACTCTCTAGTTCATGTAGAACATAGCCAGGGATATTGTCAGGTCTCATAGAAGCTGTATTGTTGGCCTTGGACAGTGCTGTTTTAACCTGTGCAGCAGTAATACTGGGTGCCTGGCAATCTACTGGTATTGTGATTGGTCCTTTGGTGGGGAAGAGCGGGGTAAAGTTGGCACTGAATCTGTTGGCCAGTATATTGGCAATATCTGTTGACTCAGTATAGGAGGTGGCATTGTGCAACAGCTCCGAGCAAATCTAGGTATTGCCGTGGAGATTTTTTACATAACTATAGAAGGCCTTGTGGTTGTCTTTACTATCTGCTGCAATTCTGTTTTCATAGCTAGCTTTAGATGATTTGATGAGGGATCTCAACTTTTTGTTCAGGCTGATAAGGGAGTTTTTCCAGTCTTGGGGCTTCACTTTATTTCTCATCAATGTCCTCCTTCTGTTGTAGAGTTTGTTTATGGCAGGAGACCACCAGATTGGCTTCCTTTTTTTGGAGGAGTGCATCTTGGTTCTATTGGGTATGGTGAGATCTATGCATTTGTGTACCTGTTCATACAGGGCATTAGTGTAGGATTCGGAGGTCATGCAGCTGTTCCCCAATTGCATGGGTGCTTTGAAGTTAGCCACCTCTGTTTTTAGGAGGCCAAAGTTAGCTTTGGAGAATTTTCTCATGGTGGTTACCTTTGTGGGGGGGGGGGGGATTTGCAAGGTGATTAGTTTGTGGTCGGATCTATCCAGGGAGGTGTTGAATATTGGTACAGAGCAATGGTCACCCATGTTAGCAATGACCAGGTCAAGGATGTTGCTACCTCTAGAGGGGGTAAGAATGAGCTGGTCCAGGGCATTGGAATTAATGAATTCCAGGAAACGTTGGGCAAGTGTATTGGTACATGAGTAGTTTACCCAGTTAATGGAGGGGTAGTTGAAGTCACCCAGTATGAGAGTGTTTGGTTTGACCATAATATTCTCCAGGGTGCTTAGGAATGTGGAGTGTGAGTCTTGGGTCATGGTCAGGGACCTATAGCAGGCTATGACCTGAATTGCTGTCTTACCTAATGTTAGCTGCACCTGAAGGAGCTTTGATGCAATATGTTGGGCTACCAGTCTGGAGGTGTGCGCATCCTTTATGAATATGGAAACACCACCACCTCTGGAGCTTTGGCCCAAGTTCTGGGATCGAAAGGTATGGAATGAGTTATAGCCTGGTAGTGCAGGGGTGCTATCTGCTGCCTTGAACCAGGTCTCTGTTACAGCAAAAATGTCGATGTTCTCCATTTTAAGGAGTGCTTCGAGCGAGTGCATTTTGAGATTTAGACTTGTAGCATTGAGCAGCATGACCCTCAGATTGCATTTGTTTGTAGCTGTTACAAAATTTACTGCCAATCATTAGTGGACCGGGGTTCCACTGTGGCGACCCCTAGAATGACACCAGAAACATAGCAAATTGATGAAATCAATCATTTTTTGCTTGTACTGTGGTATCATTCTGGGTGATGGTAGGAGGCTGCTCAGATCTAGGGTCATACCCATCTGGGCTACATAATCCGAGAGGTCCTCCATGTCTCTTTTCATGCCAGCTGGCATTATGATATATATATTTATATATTATATTTTATTTAGTGTCTTGTGGTTTTAGTTCATCTATATTGAAGTTTTAATCAATTGTCTTAATTGTTTTAGTGGCTGTGTCACATGGTTTAAGTATTTAAAGATGGTCTTGAATCTTACTGTTGTATACACACTGAAAAAGGATACTTCTCAAAAGCTTTGTGGTTTCTGAATAAAGTCTACAGATTCTTTTGATGCTTTGCATGTCTGTAACTTGGAGTTTTGTTTATCTACTTTTGTTTGATTCTCCAAGAATGGTTCATCGTAGTGCTGGTCCATTTGTTTGTTTTTGTTAATTTGTTTTATTAACTCAGGTAATCAGTTATTTATGACTAATGATGAAATTAAAGACTGTTGTAATTTGCTTATAAGGGTTGAGGAATAAATGTAAAAAAATGAAAGGCTGGCATAATTCTGGGGGTAGTATATGGCAAGGTAATATATTCAAAATGTGGTTAATATGGTTTAAGTTGTTACATAAATACAGTCTACACAAATAGCATACAGTGACATTTCTCCTCTTCATGTTTTATCAAGGGGTATGCTTAGCTAGGCTGCCCATTTTCTTACTCCTAATTCTGCTCATAAGAGAGCCTGTGAGATGGTTGGTATGTTTGTTTGCCCTCATTGACCTCACATTTATAAAAAAAGAAGCTGCTAAAATTTTGAGGTATGTAGACAATTGTGCCATCCTTACTTAATCAGTCTTTATTCACATTGCTAGAGATCCTGTAGAAATTCCAACAGTCTCTTTGTCTTAATGCGAATAAACAAATGCATCAAACATCCTATTGGCTCAGTCTGAACATAACCTGGAGATGGCCTGACCACAAAGGTAACATCTTCTGTTTATACTTAGTTTTTGTATCACCTGGGGATAGTTGAGAAGACATATATGGAGACTTCTGCCTTTACCAGGCCAAGGTAAAAGAAAATGTGGCAAGATAAAATAGTCTATAAATATCACTTCCTTCTATAGTTTCTGCAGTTAAGATGATGAAATATTTTACATGTTTAGGCTTATTAATGAAATGGCAATGTCTAATTATGAACAGTGTTTGGAGTTGTGAGGTCCCAAGTGTTTATAAGGAATGCTTGATACAGCAGTGATGAATGGAGAATGTTGATTCAGAACCAGGCAGTTCATCAAGTAACTGTTTGGTTGAGGAGTAGACTTATAAAAGATGTACTGCTGATTTACGGCTGTTCTAAAGTCATGTTGGGGCAGGAATATAGGACAATTCACCATGATCAAGCTCTAATGTCTAGTTATTTTCATCTCATAATAACGAATGTTACACACAACTATGTCACTCATACTGCAGCAAACATGGACCTAGAAATCATCAATGTTCCCATTAGGTGGGATGCTTGGATAGGAGTAATACAAAAGACATATAAAATACTGCTTTCTACACTGAATGTGCTTTTAGCAATATTTAATAAGGTTGTATCCCCTAAGATATTCTTAAGCCATGGCATTAGTCTTGGAATATATATCTTGCCAAATCTAACAAAAGATTGTAGCCACTTTTCCTCTTTAGAGTATTAGTATTTAAAAAATGTTGAATATAAACTTCTCATGAAGAAACTGCGAACATGTTAAAACTACTTAATGCTAAGAATGATCAGGAATGATCAAACTGTTTTTTTCCAGGGTTGAAATCTCAAGGAAACATCAAGAAATCTTTGTTGCTAACTTTTCAAGTATCCAATTCCACTATGGGAAGAATTTTATTTAGTTTTGTTTGAAAATTAGTTGGAAATTGTATCAAAATTGTTCCAAAATTGCATTCCGAATGCAGTTTAAAAGTTAAATGCTCTTTATTTAATTATTCTTCTGTAACAGTTATTTATTTTTAAATTTTCATCTTCAAACAATTTGCATATAAACACTTATTCATGCAGGTACACACACACACACACACACACACACACACACACACACACACACACACACACACACACACACACACACACACACACACACACATTTGCAGTCCAGTCTAAGGATCATTGGATCATAGGAAGTTACTAGGCTAATGGTCCTAGGGCCCTCACAAGTCTAGCCAAGTTCTACCCTTAATTCCATGATCAGCACATAATGCCCATGTCCAAGAGGGACACAGGTGGAAACCCTGGGATGAATTACAGTTACCCATCTACTCATCCAGACTACATTTGATGAGGGCCAGTGAGGTGCTCTGTTTGACATGAAGTGGGAGTCTGTTCCAAAGGTGTGGGAGACAAATCTGATCCTCCAGGAGGTTCTATTAATGTCACACACCAGGTTAAGGTCTTTAGAGTGAGTAACCTGTGTACCATTTGACTTGCGGATAAGCAGCATTTCAATAAAGCAGGGTCTGAGATTGCCTTATACACAAGGCAGAGATCAGCTCTGAGTAGTCAGTATGAAACAGAAGAAAGTGACAGTGATTTCAGATGATCCACCTAGGACAGATGCTGAAGACCTTGAATTTTCCTTATGAGGAACCTTTGTGGTTTCTCCAGTTGTTGCAGGTGCTTGGAAAGGTACATTCCAAAAGGGGTACTGATGAGGAAGAGTACAGGAAGGTTATAACTTCTTTTTTTCTGGAGGCAATGTCCTTACTTATGAGTTGAGCAATATAGAATGCTCTTCTTACCAGTGTGGAGACATGGTGGTCAAAGGTAAGATTGCTGTCAACCTATATGCCCAGGTCTCTCACCATTGGGTGTGTACCTAGGGTGTTGCTATTGATCGCTCTTACTGAAAGGGATGATAATACATTTTTTTACATTGAGTTTGAGGCCATGATTTTGACACCAATCATATATTTGTGTAAGACCCTCTTGCAGGATGTTGACATCATTTGGAGATTCTATGACCGCTCCCAGTTTGCAGTCATTAGCAAACTTTGTCAGCCACAGACCTTTAGTTTTTGCTTGTATTTCAGAGAAATAGATTCTAAACAGTAGAGGTCTCAGGTCTGATCCCTGTGAAACACCATTGGTTACAGGTCTGCTGCTGGAGGTGGATCCCCCTAGTTTGACTATATATGTTCTATCAGTGAGCCAATTAGTGACCCATCTAACCATATATGGACTGATACCTAGCTGGGTGAGTTTGTCAATGATGCCTGAGTGGGGGTAGTGTCAAAAGCCTTGGCCAAGTCTAGGTAGGCTGTATGCACAAATTTCCCCTCGTCCAGGACCTTGGTGACTTTCTCAAAGAAGTCCACCAGGTTTAACAGGCATGATCTCTCTTTGACAAATCCCAGCTGAGTAGGGTCAAGAGTTTGGAGATTACCTATATGATTTCCTTCGTGGTCTTGCAGATAAAGCTAGTCGGGCTAATAGGTCTGAAGTGTTTGGGTAAGAAGCACCACCTTTATGCAATGGAATAAAGGTGGTCATTTTCCATTCAGTTGGGACATGAGTGAAAAGAGTACCCAATGGTGTTGCCAGTTCATGTTGGAGCCCATATAGGATGCAGCCATGGATGTTATCAGGTCCCATAGATGCTGTGTTTTTGGCCTTAGAGAAGGTGTTTACAACTTGCTCTTTAGAGATACAAGGTAGGGGGAATATGGTAGGGATGTCATGGGGTAAATGTGGCAGGAACAGGGGTGTGAAGTTTTCACAGAACCTGTCAGATAACAGGTTAGTTATGCTCACAGGTTCAGTAAATGCGGTATCATAAACTACCAGTTCAGCACAAATCTGGGCCTTTCTTTTTAGGTTACAGATATAACTAAAGAAAGCCTTATGGTTGCCCTTAGTTGAGGAAGCTAATTTGGATTCATAGTTTGCTTTGGAAGACTTCGCAAAAAGTTTTATTTCCTTGTTTAAGCTGAGTAGGGAGTGTTTCCAGTTTAGGGCTCACTCCCTCTTACTCTTAAACAGCAATTTCTTCCTCTTATTTTAAGGCCTGTTAATCACAGTTGTCCGCCAGGTAGGTTTGCTCTTCCTTGAGGAGCTTGGTTTGGTCCAATCAGGTATGGCTGACTCAATTCAGTTATACAGGTGTTTGTATAAAGCATTGGTGTAGAACTCGGCATAGTTGCCAGTTCCATGTGGGGGGTGTAGTGAAGCTATTTATATCATCCCATAAGAGGTCATAAGCTGCTTTGGAGAAATGTTTTAGTTTAGTTGCTGCTGGGGGTAGGGGCAGGTGTGATTGTTACTTAGAATGATTTGTGGTCAGATCTCACCAGGGAAGACCTCACAGTGGGGGTGCTACAGTGATCCCCCATATTGGTAAGCACTAGTCTTACAAATTATAGCCAGATAAAATAACCTCCAAAGAAAAAATAACAGCTAGTGCATCACCATTATACTTATCATACAATATTGACCAAAACAATATTTCAATAACATCAGCCACGGTTCAAATGTAGTTCCTAAGTCAAAAGTGCATTTGCTAAATTCATTGATCCATTATTGATGATACACATCATTTTAAAAATGTGAGACAAAAAATTAGCAAACCATCAATGCAGCATAAACATAAAAAAATAATAGGGAAAACATACAAATTCATTCACTGATTATTGTCTGGGAGCATATCGCATCTAGCTAGCACATAAGGCAATGAATTAATTCTTCAGCTACTCCACTTCCAGTTTTGGCAGTCAGAGTTACTCCAATAAATCTCTAGTCTGTTCTGTTGATTTGTTTATTCATTTATTTGATTTTGTTAACTGTCTAGAGTGGTCATCAGACCCCTTTTGGAATTTGGTCATACATTACAAGATAAAAGCTGTAGTATATAAAACAATTACACACACATATGCACACAGATGCACACAGACAGACAGATGCACACACACACACACACACACACACACACACACACACACACACACACACACACACACACAAGACAAAGCTACGACACTTTAAAGTGAACAAGAAATTTATGAACAGTTTTTGCAGAAGTAAGCTAAATGATTTGCATGTAAACTTTGTGATAAAGAATATAAATCAAGTGAGCTTTAATGCATTTCTAAGTTGAAATTTTCTATTACATGTAATACTATTTATAGCCATTATCTTTGAAGCATTTACTGGAAGAGTCCCTTGAAATGGGCTCTTTTAGTTTAGCCTTAAACAGGACCAAGGTATTTTATTTCCTTATTTCAGTAAGAAGGGGATTCCACTACAAGACTGACAAAAGCTGCAGATTAATGCTGCTGTTGGCTTTTCTCCAAGTTATAGTACACTTACTCCTTTTGTGTGTACTATGGCAACTATCTAAATACAAGCTTCTGCTAAGAATACTTCTTTGGAAATCTGCATTTCTTCTTCTTCTTGACCTCATCAACAATATCTGTTAATTCAGCAATTGTTGGTCCACTTTTAGATTTCCAAGTTCTTAGCACACTCATTATTAAATTTACTAATGACTGGATGTTGTTGTTGTTGTGTCTTTCGGCTTATCCCGGTTGGAGGTCGCCACAGCGGAAATCCAGTCCGCTAACGGACTGGATATTTTTGTTATTTCTGTTGTAATGCCCTAAATGTATTAGTAATATAATAGTCATCATTACCTTGCAAAGCAGTTTTTTTCCAATAACTCTCGCATCTCTAATTTATATTTATTATACATCTGACAGCAATGACAATATGGTCTCATGTTTCATAGGCCTCTGTATTACAACTTCTACATATTGCATCTACCCGAGTGAGCATCTTTTGCAGCCTTGCTGGGCACTTCCAGGCAAACTTTCTAAATTTCCCAGTTTAATGGCATATTGTGACAGCTACCTTTACTATCTCCAGCCTTTATCACTTATTTCTTGTTCTAAAGGTTTGAGTCAGCCATTTTTCCTGAGATCATTCAAGCTGAGAAGCTGAGACATGACAGGAGAAGGAGAAGGTAGTACTCCTTTTAGAACACAGAGGTGGTGGAAGCAAGAGTCCATGATCTCTCTTGGATATCGTCCAGAAAGAACACATGTCTCTGATATTCATTTTTCAGCAAGCTAGGATGGGGGTTAGTTTAGTGGTTTGTTTTTATAACATATTTTTATATGTAAATGGTTCCATTCTATATGTTTTCATTTTATTTAATATGTATGTTTAAGTATGAGTCCACTTGGTTGAAATGTCCTGGTCCCTTGAATTAGTAACAATTTAATATTAATAAAAATTTAATAATGATTTAATAATTCCCAAATATCTGCACCAACAAGTTTTCATCGTATTTAGTATCCTTTATTAACTATTTTTATAGCTACTTATTGCACACATGTACATAAGGTTTAAATATAAATGTTTTAAAATATAAATTTTTTTTGCATTTATATGCATTGTATAAGGTTTATTTTTAAGAAAAAAGTTGTTAATATAAATTATATTAGAGGAATTTAATTAATGTTTATGACTAATAAATTTTATTCAAATGAGCATTTATTTTAACTGTCTTAATTGGATCTAATTTGTTTTATGTATAAAGAGAGTTGATTCGTTGTCTTGAATTTGTCTGAAGAAGTTGGAGCATTGACTCCGACGAAAGCACTCAAAATAAATGGTGTGGTGTGGTGTACCTACAGTCTGCTTGCCTATTTGTTATTTTTACCAGTTTGTTTAGTTTTTGGAGTATCTTAAAAGTTGAAGAGGTATATAATCCTTTCACCTCTTGACAATCTTGGGCCTACATTCTGCACGTTCAGTACCTTACATAGGAAATCCCAAGCTACTGAGTCAAAGGTCTTGCCTATATCAAAGACAACCAGGTCTGGACACCCTTATATTTCCTCTGCTCCATATAGGTATCTTGACAATTCCCACCAGTTATTAGTAATCAATCACTCTTAAAAAAATGTTTTGATCGGGATGACCTAGTTTCAGTAATACTTCATCCAGTCTCATAGCCAAGATTTTAGCAAATATTTTAAGGTAGACATTGATTCAAGAGGTGGGTTGAAATTCACCTATATTTGGGGTGGTGTCCTTTACTTTGGGAATCAACATTATTGTGGTATGATTATTTTCTGGGACACCAAGCTAAAGAAATCAAGAGTGTTAAGCAGATGAGTTAGGATGCCACTTCACATGTTCCCACCCCATTTGTACAATTGTGGAGGGAATCCATCCTGGCTAGAAGCTTTGTTTTCCTTGATACCCCTGATTGCCTTCTCAACCTCCCATTGCCTTATGGCTTTATCTAGGTCAGTTGTAGCATCTTCAGCTAGCACAGGGTTCTTGGTCGCATTAAAATCCCAAAAGGTTGATGACTGTATAGGTCTGGAGGCATAGAGAGCTGTGAAGTACCACATAAAGCTTCTCCCTAGTAATTTGTCTCCATGAACTATTCTATTATCCACATATATTACTTGATGGATTGATACATCGGGATGCCATTTACCAAAGAACCATGAAATACATTTGAGGTTAGAATCCTTATTCAACCACCAAAATTGAACTTTCCTAGCTAGATCTGCCCCCACTTTGGAGGTCTCTAACATACATATTTCAGTGTTTAGAAGTGCCTCAACAAGCTTCGTACAGTCATCCCCTCTAGTTGTCACTTTCTTGCACTCTGCTTAGTTCACAGTTTTTCCACACACCAGATTTTGATGCTTCTTTTTCTTCTGCAGGCCCTGTTGTTCTAAGATATCCCTTATGAGGCCTGCTTTTCACTCTTCCCACTAGATTCTGGACAAAGTTACATCATTTAGGCCATTCCTCACTAAAACATCTTCAACTAAGGGCTGTAACATATCTCCATCCTTAGGGTGCTTTCAACCATGATGAGCCCACCACCATCCCCCAGACCTCCTATCTTTCCCTTCTGCATTTACCATCACAGATGTTGAAGAGTGGTCTGAATGTTCAGCCTTATGAATTATTGGGTTATATGCCCTTGCATTAATTTGTGTGGGATGAAAATATGGTCACTTTGACTGCCTTGCCTGTTCAAATTCCTGGAGAAAGATGGCTTGCATTCATCAAGGTGAATCTCCATCCATACAGCCAGCTAGTTGTGGTCAGATAACCAGTCATTAAGTCATGCTTGACTTTTGCTTTGGGGCTCCTTTCTGTTAAAAATCTTGTCCTTTGTTTCATTCAGGACTAGATTAAAATCTCCCATTAGGATACTTGATGTTACTTACTAGGTTATACCCTGCCAAGTGACAAGAAAATCTTGGAAAAAATCAGTGTCATCCTGGTTAGCATTATTCAGTAGAACTTCCCATACCAGCCATCTTCCTGTACCACTGTGCATGGCTGTAACTGCTCACAAATAGACAATTATGGAATAATAGGACTACTCCATCCACATTTCTGCAAATAGAGCAGTTTTCTAAGTTGTCTAACTTGTTCTGGGTATCCTTATATTTCTGTTGCAACACCTTTAGTTCAGCTTCAGGATTATTGAGCATAGTTTGTATGGTGGACACAGGTTGCTTTAATGGGTTCAGCTCTCCTTTTACCATTCTGTTTCTTTCTTTCTGCTGTTGTAGTGTTAACGAGTTATAGGCCTCCATCTCCAAGGCTATGAAGAACATGTACTCAAAGAGTATCAATAGGCTCTCATCTGGAGTGCATTATCCTCCTGCTTGTGAGTTCTCTCTTTGTTATCCATTTTACTATAAAGATATTATAAAACAGTGGAAATGCTTAATTTTATCACATGGGCACAATGGAGCTCCAGTTTTAATTGTCCATCTTGAACAAGAGCCAGCCACACCCCCTTTGTTTTCTGTCCATTGTTAGGTAACATTCCCTTTATATGTGTATTCCTGAAAATTTTACTGTGGTTTCTGCAATGGCTGACTTATGTAATGCTGTGTTTAGGAGAGGATTACTGACTAAATCATTGGTTTCTCTTGAGAATGTCAACCTTGAAGATATATTTACTCTATGGGATGACACTGAGGACGAGGCTGAGAAATCTGTTCAGTTTATGAACAACACTATTGACCTCCTTGTTTTTATACGCAAATGGACTAGAGACAAAGTGCATTTTTTTGGATGCCAGCATTACTGAAAACAGAAGTAGGTCTGATTCTAATATATATAGAACACCTGCCTTCAATAACACCTACCTGCATTTCAATATTTCTCATCCCTTTTCATTTAAAAAGGTTTCAGTAAAAGGTCAGTTTATACATTTAGCCTGAATGATTTCAAACAAAGTGTTTTTTGCTGTCAAAAGGAAAAAGCTAGAAATTATGGAATAATAAGAAACTGGTTGATAACATCAGCAATGACATTTTTCCAGGCTGCGGAAGTCTTTATAAACCATTGTTGGGGGTGGGTCTGATGGACACAACTGGAGTCAATAATAACAAGAATTTAAAGACTTCAGACAAAGCACTTGTGTTGGAATATAATTTCAACACTTTAGATATCAAAAGCATTGGGCGGCCACGGTGGTGCAGCGGTTAGCATTGCCACCTCACAGCAAGAGGTTCTCCGGTTTGATTCTTCCCTGGGGTGCCTTCTGTGTGGAGCCTACATGTCCCCACTGTGGTCACGCGGGTTTCCTCTGGATGCTCTGGTTTCCACTCACATCCCAAAGATATGCAATAGGTGGATTGGACACTCTAAATTGGTCCTATGTGTGTGTGTGTGTGTGTGTGTGTGTGTGTGTGTGTGTGTGTGTGTGTGTGTGTGTGTGTGTGTGTGTTTGCCTTCTGTGGAAGGTTGGGTGCTGAGCTGGCAACTCAGCACTGTAAAACTCCACTGCCAATCATAAGCAGACAGATGATCCACTGTGGTGACCCCTAACTGGGAAAAGCCGGAAGAAGAAGATAATCAAAAACATTATCAAGAATAACCTGCAGTATTTTTAAGATGAATGGCAAAGTTACGGAAAAAGCTGGAACTAAACCAAATTTTGTATAGAAAATGGCAAGGAGCTTTAAACATTATTTTGAAAACCGAGCTTGTACACCAGTTGTCAATAAGCATACTAGAAAGTGTGGAAGTTGCTCTCACTGTATTTATATTTTAACTGATGACATTGTTATTTTGGATAATTTTGTTAAAAGTAAAGTTCAACTCTCTTCAAGCAATTGTAACACAAAAGGTGTGGTTTATATTGCTAAGTGTAACATGTGTCTGAGTTAATATGTTGGTAAAACAGAAAGGGCTTTTAGAAGAAGGATTTATAAACATCTCTATGGCATTTCAAAGGAAAATGTTAATGATGTGCTTTACAAACATTCTTTGATCTGCCAGAACTACACTGATTTCAAATTTGGGATACTGGAAATAGTATCCCCTGACCCAAATGGGAGCCTTGGGAATACTGGTTGGAATACAGGAAAGTGTCCTGTCAGATAAGATTGTATGTTACCACCTATCCAGGTTTAAATGAGAGTGTTTCAGTTTTAACTGTATTAAAATGTATGATTTATTTACCTCATTCAGTGTACCCTTATGACTGGTTATAATGATGGAAGCCATTCTTCATTTTTTTTTCACTTTTATTCATCCCTGTTGGACATGACATGTGTGTTATCTGTGTCACTTTTTAGTTGCACATACATTTTTACAAGAACAGGCATATTTATATTACATCCATTAGGTCACATTGGGTTTTAATGGTTAGTGCCTCAATTTTTACATCATATTGGTTTTTATTGCTACTACTGTATTTTATTGCTACATTTTTTTGTGAACATCTTTATTAACATAGACTGGTTCTTTAAGATCTTTAAAATATTGATAATTGAGTTTAAGTGTCTATGGTAATTTAAAGTCCAAGTGGATTTAATTTGTAGACGAAAGCTCTCCACGTTTTAATAAATTTGCATGCTGGTTTACTACTTCTGGGGACATTATTCCGAGTCTACCACAGTTTTTTCTTCGGTTATTAGTTTGTGTTTCATGGTATTTGACACTTTTTTAAGGTTATTTAGTTCTTTTTTTTTCACGTGATTCTTGGCAAGGTTCCTGGTATAAACACTACTTATTGAATTGTTATAATAACTTCCTTATACATGTTTAATATGCTTGCTCACTTGTATATTAATGTGTTGTATTTATAACCTAAGTAATGCAAATGTGAAATTAAAAATAATTCTTAATTTAGTCATATTATCACCATGATGGTATCCAACAGCAGATTAAGAGGTGTTACGTAGGAGAAACCATAGTCTGCTGACCAATTTGATAAGGTTATCACCCACTGACTTGTGAGCAAAGATAATAATTAAGTTTGGCACATCTATGGAAAGACAGCAGTTTAGTGCCAATACCTTGAATGCAAGGATACACAGGAGATGTCTGCTCATTGTTTTACACCAAGCCAGCCAACTCTCTCTAGCATGATGCAGTGATCTTCTTATTAAAATCAAGTAGATGAAATGTACAGATTCTTTTGGATAATACCTGCAAATGGCCTATTTTAGAGAAGGCAAATTGACAGGAAGAGCATATTCAAGCAATGGCATTAGTGAGCTTTGCTGAAGTGTGCATCTCTTGCTTAGAAACCTTGACATATTCAAAGAGGACTTGGGGTTTCTGTGAATGTTTGTCTTCATAAGGAAGAACGTTTTTCTTCACATCATGATCTTTCTTTTTTTTAGTTATAATCTCCCTACTGCATTCTAGACCATTATTGTAACTGTATGATTGTTTACACTTCCAGAATGTGTACTGACACTGCCATGCTGATGCAGTATCATTTTTTCAGTTGGTGGTGTTACCTCTCTGATCTAATTTTATTGGAACGTAGAAAACATTTTGGTTAAAAGAGCATTAGAGTGATTCTAGCTGTTCATAAACTCACAGTGAGTATACTTTGAATTTGCTACTTTCTTGCCATTTCATAGGTTCACAGGTATATACTAGGCTAATGAACACTAGGGCCTTTATAAGCCTAGCTGTAGAACCCAAATGTCTGCCACAAGTTATATGCTTTAGACATTTATATCGGGGGTGATTGCTGGTTACAACACGATTTACTAACTGCCAGTGTTCATCAGAGATATGAGTGCCAAACCAGGGGTGAATTTTCAATTTCCCATCAGATGGTACAAGTTAAATTTAAACAGGGTTAGGGAGGGACTTTCTTTCACATGGATGGGGTGCCTGTTCCAGAGAAAGGGAAAGGGAATTCTCTGAAGTACATAACCGTCTCTCCAACATGTCATATTCACATTGCAAGCAAAATTTAGGCTTTTAGATCCAGCAGTTCTGATGCTGTTCATTTTGCAGATGTGCTAAAGGTTCATCAGAGCAGGGTCCAGGGATGCCTTGTATGCCAGGCATAGATTACGTCTTGGAAGTCTGTAGGAGACCAAGCACATAGACAAGGCTTTGTGGTGCTCCTCATTGGACATTGTCTTAATGCCCTGTATTCTTTTTGTAAGGAACCTTTGCAGACATTCCAGTTGCTGCATGTGTCTAGTCACATACATATTGAAGGGTGCATTATACTCAATGATGGGTCTGAAGAAGGCCAAGTATAGTGGTACAATGACTTCCCTGGACCTAGATGCCATGCACTTACTTATAAGTTGAGCAGCATAGAAGGATTTCCTTACTATCTTAGATACATGCTGGTCAAAGGCCAGATTACTCTCTACATGTGATTCCAGATCCCTTAGGGGTGTTTTATTGATGACATAGTTTCCTGGACTGGCAGACTTCCCAAAAGGTACCACAATCCACTTCTTGACATTGAGTTTTAAGCCGTGAATTTGGCAACAGTCATTTAACTGTGTTGGACCCTCTTGTAAGATGTTAGTGACTTGAGGGATTCTATGACTGCTCCCAGCTTGCAATCATCTGCAAACTTGGTCAGGCAGAGGTGTTTGACATTGACCTTAACTTCTGAAAAGTATGTGTCAAAGAGAAGCAGGCCAAGCACAGAGCATTGAGAGAATGCACTGGTGACTGGTATTTTTGAAGATGTAATCTTCCCAAGTCTTACTTCCTGGGTCCCAGCTGTGAGCCAAGAATCATCAACCCATGTGGGATTTGAATTCACAATTCCCACCAGTGAAGGCTGATGCCTTATCCATTAGGTCACTGGACCCAGTGACTGAACAGAGCATCAGTATTACCTTTTACAATGATTTTTTTTTTAAATTATGCTTAGTGGCCATCTCTTGCACAGTATTTTAAAGCACATTTGATTGTTAGGCTTGAAAAATTAACTGATTGAGTTACTTTTGTTCAAACTTGGAGCTATAGTTTAAACCAAAGTTTCTAAATGAGGTGCAAAGGTGCCTTTTTCTGATTTGGAAGTCCTTATCCAAGGACATACATATAACAGATGTTTTATTAACTCTGTAGTATGAATGAGCAAAAGTTACTGATATATGAATCCCTCTCCCTCCTCACTGACTTATCTCAATTAAAGAGTCCTCTATGATATAATGCATGGTGCAATGAATGCCGGAAAAAAAAAATAATATCCCAGAAAACCAAAGTGTTATGTACAGCGATTGCAAAATTAGATTTAGGCAAGAGACCAAGGGCATAGTATTTGAATGATGGCACTCTACATGCTGAAAAGGAATATACAATGAGGAAAAAAATGACATTTAATTGGAGTTATTATTTTTACATATATTTTAACTCAAACCATTCTGTTGATGTCTGAGAAGAAACAAAACAAGATATCTGGTTATTCTCCTGAATTGGAACCAGTAAATTTGACTCAAAAACCAAGTAACTGATTCCAGGTAGCTGCAAATCCCAGCTAAACACTTTATTTGAAACAAAACAACACAGTCGTTAAGCACTTTTGTCTCTTAACAAGCCATCTTCAGAACAGGTGTCATTGATAAAACCAGTGTCCAAAAACCTCAGTGAATCAGCTGTTAATGCACACATCCCCATTATTCACCAATCACACACTACCACGTAAAAAAAAACATCATTAAACCTGCCAGAAACAAAAATACTACTTACTAGATAAATATTATCACATAAAAAAAATAAATGAATAAAAACATTATATACAAGACACTCTAATTTTCAGTTTACTTTGGATAGATATACAGTAATTTAGACTTGGGGGGGGTGGCCGCATTCAGCTTCTATTGCCAAAACATCTCTCTTTGCAGCAAACAGTTTTGCCAATCTGCCGAGAATGTGTGTGCCTGTAATTGTTCTAAAATAAGAAAAGAAAACTTCTTAAAACCCACACAGTCCTGAGAGTGCTTGGCCAGAGTATTTTTTCAAGTCTCTTTTGTGAATACTATACATATGTTGGTAAATTCTCTTATTTAGAGAATTCTTAGTCTACCCAATGTAATATGCTTTGCAGGTCTCACAAATAGCCAAACATACCACTCTGACTGACTGGCAATTAAATCTCCCTGATAAGAACCAATAACAATCTTAGTTGCCCATAAGTGAGCAAGGCACTGTTAATGTAAGCAGAATATTTACAATGACCACATTTCACAGTTGTAGTAATACTATCATTGTGTCCTGTTGATCTCTCTAATATGTTTTTTATGTTGGTTTTGTTTTTATAAATAAAAATTGGTCCCTAAGAAGAATAACCTTTAGTATATTCATCACATTGAAGTGGGGACCAATTCCTCCTAAGCACTTCTTGAATGTACTTTGCATCCAATGAATAATGTAAGATCATGCTGGCTTAGTTAAAATCACAGCTGTTTTCATTAATCATCACTTTGAAGCTCTTCTTAATAATAGGAGCATATTTGTCTTGCAGACCAGCCCAAAGCTCATCATGGACCTGATTGAGTAGACTAATAGTTAATCTTGTTCTAACAACATTGCCTTGAACTCTTCAAACTACTCACAACAATCTTCAACTTCTGAAGTCAGTCTAGAGATTCATATGAAGTGACTTTTAGCGCATCTATATCATAACATCGTAGACGCAAAATGTTGAACGCTCATAAGAGTGAAAATGCCGAAACTCGAATTCGGTATTGTGGGGGACTGTGTTCCCCCACACCACCTGCTAAATATATATTCCAACTCTGAGATCACACTACAGTGAGGAAAGGGCAAATATCCCAATCTTTACTGTACTGCGATCTCAAAAACGGACCATCGACATTTCAGCACTTTCGCTGTTGTGCCTTTCGACATTTTGATTTTACGATAATATGATATAGATCCGTTTTAGCAATCCCCTTTTTCTGGTGATAGGGGTGGCAACTTTTAAATGAAAGAAATGTGTTACAAAATGTAGGCTTTCTTTATATTTGAGTAAGCCATAACCCTTTGCTGCCTTTGATTAATCTAATGTCCAAAAAGTTCACTTGTTCCAAATTTATAGAAGCTGTAAACTTGAGGAAATTAGTGCTATTTTGTAAACACCAAATGAATTTCTCCAGATCTTTTTTGGTACTATCCCATACAATTAAAAGATCATCAAGATACCTAAAGTACCCTGTACATCGATTTAGAGGGGAAAGCTTGAACACAGTCTTGATTCCAATCTTAACAAAAGCAAATTGGTAAACAATGGGGCACATGCTGCCCCCATTTCCACACCAGATGTTTGCTTAAAATAGTCCCCTTCAAATGTCAAAAAATTGTTCTGGAGAACAATTTCAATAAATTCCACAACCAACTTATTATCATTTGTGGAGAGTGCCCTATATTCTGACACCATCTCTTCAAACCATTGCAACCCATCCTCCTGTGAAATGATGGTGAATAAACTTTGTATATCGCAAGTGGCTGAAATAAATTTGTCCTGTGGCTGAATATTCCTTAATTTATTAAGCAAATCTCATAAATCTTGGATTACATACAGGAACCCTTGAAACACCTTTCTGAGTTTTAAGTCAACAAATTTAGCCAAAGGTTCTGTAACCAATCCACAGGCTGCCACCACTGGCTAAAAGGGAGGATCAGACATATTTGAATGTATTTTAGGAATCCCAAATATTTTGATATAACTGAGTGTTCCACATGTAAAAAGTCAAAAAGACTTTGAGGTATGGTGTCATATAATAACAGTTCCTCAAGTGCTATTTTAATTCCTCTATATGCAACACTGATTTCATTCAGTGAAACACTTCTTTATACACTATCATAATTTACTGCTCTCTGCACTTGTTTTTTTGTCATTTTTAATTTATCTGCATTTATTTAAATTGTATTTGCCTTAATATTGCTACAAACTCGTGTGCTAGCTTGTACTGCATTTAAAATGTTTTTGCTACTGTTCTAACTGCCTTTCTGCAAAAAAAAAATAAATAAATAAAAGTTCTAAGCTTGTTTCCCACCTTTCCTGTAACTAGTCTAGTCCAGATACAGATTTGCTGTATCCAGGACTGCTTTGTAAGTTTCTGAGGCCCCAGACCTTTCTGTGTTGGAGGGAAGCCTTCTAGCTTATCAGTGGGAGTGATAAGCACTATAGGTGTGGAGCAATGGTCTCCCATGTTGGTGCCTATCTACCACAAGAGAAGTGGTTTCTGGTCCAGAAATTGTAGTTTATTGGCCATTTTGGGAATTTTTCCATCCCTTTCAACTTTCTGGTTTAAAAGCTCATGTTTGCACACTGTGCAGTGACACTCAGCTGAGATAAACTATTACTGGTGCCAGATAGTCTGTTCTTCATTTTTCCCCTTAGAACGTGCTTGTTCTTTTACTTCTTGTACTTCAGTTAGCTTAATTGGTTAGCACTTTAACAGGCTTTTGTAGCATTTATTGTAGCACACTTAGGTGCTATCAGCATTAGCTGCTCTTATGCAGTAACAGCACCAGTACTTATTAGTTATGACCACCCCCTCCTGGTATGATTGTAGGGGAATTTCCTGTGCTTTCTCCTGCTAACCTGATGTACTTGCGCATTCTAAGACAGTGTGGCAACTGTCTAATGTACACAGACAACCTTCTCCTCTTACCTCCCAACACTCATACCTGTGAGAGATGCACTTATATCACTAAACTGGAAATGGTGCATGCTCCAACCAAATTCAGACTAGCTGGTCAAGAGGAGAAGGTCAACACCTTCAACTCACTACACAGAACACACAGCCCTCCAAAACACCAACCATCACAACCGACACATAGAAACACAAACCATACACACACCTTCATGGAGGCTCTCAATAAAAATTTACCCAAACAACAGAGAACCCCGGGACAGAAATGCACTCGACCACCACAACACAACACCAACCCCAGAACACATAGCTCACCACCACAGTGTGCCCCTCGACCCAAGCCCTTAAGGCAAAACACTTTGCCAATGTACTAATCATAGCAGACTCAATTGTGAGGCACACTGATGTCCCACTCACTAGGATGAACAAGGAGAAGGTGACAGTCAGTTGTCTATCAGGTGCCAGGATCCACCACATAACACATGCACTCACGTCACTCCACAACAAGTACAAATATGACTCAGTCATTGTACATGTGGGTGTGAATGACCTGAGATGTACCTCCATGGACTACATGAAAAGAGATGTGATGGAAATCTTGGATTATGTGGCCCAGGCAGGTATGACACTAGCCTTGAGCAGTATTCTACCGTCACCTAGAATGATACCACAGTATGAGCAGAAAATGATTGATTTCAACAATTGGCTAAGTTTGTGGTGTCATTCTAAGGGAATCCAGTATCGGTCTGCCTGGGATGACATGATCGACAGACCTCGATGCTTTGACAGAGATGGCCTGCATCTGTCACCCCTGGGATTCCGGGTACTGGCTAAGGCTCTTGATACCTCTACAGTGCCGTTTTTAGGCAGTGTTCCAAAGACCAAAATTCCCCTGTAACAGCTACAAACAAATGCAATCTGATGGTCATGCTGCTCAATGCTAGAAGTCTAAATCTCAAGATGCACTCGCTCGAAGCTCTCCTCAAAATGGAGAATGTTGACATCAGTGCTATATCGGAGACCTGGATTGAAGAGGCAGGAAGCACCCCTGCATTCCCAGGCTACAACTCATTCCATACCTTTTGACCCCAGAATATGGTCGGAAGTTCCAAAGGCAGTGGTGTCTTTATATTCTTAAAGGATACGCACACCTCAAGACTGGTAGCCCAGCACAATGCATCCGAGATACTTCAGGTACAACTAACACTAAGTAAGATGGTGATACAAGTCATAGTTTGCTATAGAACTCCAAACATGTCCCTAGGCTCTCACTCCAAGTTCCTAAGCACCATGGAATCTATCAAGGTACAACCAAATACTCTCATACTGGGTGACTTCAATTACCCTGCCATCAACTGGGAAAACTATTCAAGTACCAATGTACAGGCCCAATGCTTTCTGGAATTTATCAGTTCCAATGCCCTGCACCAGCTCATTCTGACCCCAATAGAGGAAGCAACATCCTTGACCTGGTTATCACCAACATGGGAGACCATTGCTCCACATCTATAGTCAATTCCTCCCTGGTTAAATCTGACCACATACTGATCACCATGGAAATCTCCATCTCACCTACACCCCGCCCCCCACTAAGGTGACCACCCTGAAAAACTTCGCTAAAGCCGACTTTGGGCTCCTAAAAACAGAGGTGGCTAACTTCTCGGCACCCATGCCAATGGAAAACAGCTGCATGACTGCCAAATCATACACCAATGCACTGTACGAGCATGTGCACAAATGCATGGACCTTGCCATACCAAATAGAACTAAGATGCTCTCCTCCAAAAAAAAGGAAGCCAATCTGGTTGTCCCCAGCCATCAATAAATTCTACAACAGAAGGAAGAAACTGTTGCAGAAAAAAATGAAATCACAAGACTGGAAAACCTCCCTTATCAGTTGCAAAAAAGCTGAGATCCCTTATCAAATCCTCTAAAGTCAGCTATGAAGGAAGAATTGCGGCTGACACCAAAAACAACCACAAAGCATTCTATAGCTATATCAAAAACCTCAAAGGCAATACCCAGATTTTCTCTGAGTTATTGCACAATGGTATCTCCTATACTGAGCCAACAGATATAGCCAACATACTGGCCAACATATTCAGTGCCAACTTTACCCCTCTCTCCCCCTTAAGGGCCCTATAACAATACCAGAAGAAAGCCTGGTGCACACCATTTCTGCGGCACAGGTAAAAGCTGCAATGTCCAAAGCCAAGAATACAGCATCCATGGGACCTGATAATATCCCTGGTTGCATCCTATATAAGCTACAAAATGAACTGGCACCACATCTGTGTGCCCTGTTCATTCATAGCCTTACCTCAGGCTATGGCCCTAATGAATGGCACACTGCTACAGTCATCCCACTCCATAAAGGTGGAGCAACTACAGACCCTAGTAGCTATCACCCCATTAGCCTGATGAGTCTGGCATGCAGAGCTATGGAGCGCATCATCATGGACCTGCTTAACAAAGATATAGACAATCTCCAAACTCTTGACCCCACACAGTTTGGCTTTGTCAAGGAGAGATCCTGCCTGCTGAATCTGGTTGACTTCTTTGAGGCAGTCACCAAGGCTGTGGATGAGGGTAAGGCAGTGCATACACCCTACCTTGACCTGGCCAAGGCCTTTCATGCCATTCCCCACTCAGGTATCATTGATATACTCACCAAACTAGGCATCAGTCCTTACATCACTAGGTTGGTTGCAAATTGGCTCACAGACAAAACCCACAGAGTGAAAGTTGCGGATTCCAAGTCAGACTGTTGACCAGTCACGAGTGGAGTCCCACAGGGCTCGGTCCTGGGCCCTCTCCTGTTTGGTATCTACTTCTCAGAAGTCCAGGTCAACACAGAAGTACTTTGGCTGACCAAGTTCTCTGATGATTGCAAGCTAGGAGTCATTATCAACTCCCCAAGTGATGCAGACATCCTACAAAAGGGCCTCTCTTAGACCGATGACTTTAACACTAAAAAATGCATTATCACCCCCTTTGGGTTTCAATGAATTACCACATTGATGGCAGCCTACTGAACACTGAAGGGGCCATAAGAGATTTGGGCACCCAGGTTGACAGCCACCTAACCTTTGACAACCACTTTGCCACTGTGGTCAGAAAGTCCTTCTACGTGGCACATCTTATAACCAAAGGTTTTGCATCTAGAAAGAAAGAGGTCATCATCCCTCTCTACTCATCTCTTCATTAAACAAATCATTGAGTATAATGCCCCATTTGGCATGTACCTGACCAGACACCTACAACAGCTGGAGAGGCCATAAAGGTACCTCACAAAAAGGATCATAGGCCTTAAACACATGTCCTACATGGACAGACTCAAGAAACTTCAGCTGTTCTCAGTCTCTTATCATCTGCTTAGAGGTGATCTCTGCTTGACTTACAAAGCCATGTCTGACTCAGTCCTACTTGGAATGTTACATCTAAAGAAATCCCAATCCCCTGTGCCACATGCTCCAGAGATCACAACCTCATCACCACAGTTAACAGAATATGCTGGAGGCACAGGTTCATCTCCCAAAGACTGCCCATACTCTGGAATAAGCTTCCCATTCATGTCAAGCAGAGCACCTCACTGGCCCTCTTCAAGAGAAATCTTGACGAGTGGATGGGTAAGAGAAAGTTCACTCCAGGAATCGTTCCAGTTGCCATATTAGATAGGGGCACTGTAAACTAAAATTGGGTGGCACGATGCCATTTTTGGGCTAGGCTTGTAAAGGCTCCAGGTCCATTAGCCTAGTACACACCTATGAACCTGTGAACAATTTTGAAAGTCTCCCAATATAATCTACCTGGTCCATAAGTACCAGGCCCCTCCCTTGTCTAGCTTCATGCATCATAAGCTTCTGTTACTTGTGATGTCATTCAATAAAAGCTTCTCTTCCCTTGAGATGTTAAAAATTGTTTTCTTTCTATTTGAACCAAGTAGCTCCTGGAACTCTTTCTCACACACTTTCTCATACACACTAATCAACAGGTATAAGGGAGGGATTGCCATACTTCTTCTCTTGAAGATGTGATTACCAGGATCAAGTCCCTCAGAACCATCAAACAAAATCCAAAAATTTAATTTTGAGTGAACAATTTCAAATCCAACAAAGTTTGTTCAATGTTTGCTGTACTGGAGGGGATGAAATTAAACCCCTTTAAAAAAAAGTTTGTGATGCTCCAACCTAATTTCAACATCCGTGAAATTGTAAATATTGAAACTACAAAACTTGGTGACATTCACCACACTCTTGTGAAAACTTTCTTCCAGCTGAGTTGCTTCACAGCCACTCAGTTCTAAGCTTAATTCGAGTGATAGTTTCACATGTTTCACTGTTTCCTCCTCCTCCTAGCCAAAGGGTGTGTGAACGTCAAATTCCATTAATTGGTCCGGACCCTGTTCACCAACCTCTCTGATCTTCTTTAAGGGGTTGCTTCTAAAGTGACCTCTGTACGTGGATTACCTCCATGTTGTTCCTCATTCCAATTTTCACCTGCAGGGTCATCTGAGGGATTGTTAGCCCTAAATCCAGTTGGTACTGTTTTATTTTTATAATCTAACTTGCCCCTTAACAGCTTTCTATCCTTTGCCTTTTTGATGGAACTCTATTTACTATCAATACACTGAAATACCTTGTTGTAATCTGTTTTGTACTTTTAAAACTCCAAATATGAAGTGATAGACTTAACAGGCCTGGAAATCACTTTTTTGATTGAAGTCATACATCTATCATTCTCTGTGTTCAACAACCGTGTCAATTCCAGGCCTGTTCGATCAAACAGTTCAGTCAATTGCTGGTGGAAGGGTGAAAATGGTTCAATTCCTTGTGGAAATTTCCACAACTGTAAGTCCTTAGGAACTTGGGCCCTGCATTTGTATATATTCCTTGGAAACAGTCCCATCAAAACAATCCAAAACCATTTGCTGCAAAGACAGATGTTTTGACAGTTAAAGTTGAATGTGGCCAATCCCCCAGGTCTAAATTACTGTATGTCGATACACAGTGAATGGAAAAGAAGGGTGTCTTGTATATAATATTTTTATTCTTTTATTATTTTTATGCGACAATATTTATCTAGTAAGTATTTTTTTTTCCAGCAGGTTGAATGACGTTTTTACATGGTAACGTGTGATTGGTCAATAATGGGGAATGGGGTGCATTAACAGCTGATTCATTGAGGTTTTTAAACAAGGTTTTTAGCAATGTCTGGGAACAGTTTAAATCCCTAGACCACATATTTCTGATGCCCTTTATCTTGCTGATGTGCCATAAATCCATCAGTAATGGGTCAGAGGATGCCTTTATGCCAGGCATAAGTTACATCTTAGCTGACTGTAGGATACTGAGTATAGTGACAGGGCTTTGAGTTCATCCAGTTAGAACATGTTGTTTAGGCCTTATATCCTTTTAGTAAGGTATCTTTGTGGGTGATCTACTTGGTGCATGCATCTGGACATATACATGCCAAAGGGGGCATTATATTCAATGACTGGTCTACGATGGCTGAATAAAAAGGTGGCAATGACAACCTTAGATCTAGACACAATTCCTTTGCTTATAAGTTTGCAGTATAGAAGGATTTTCTTACAACAATGAACACATGTTGCCTATGATATAAATAGGACCTGCTGGAGAGATAGGTATGTATCCCAGAGACTACCCCGTCTATGGAACAGGCTCCCCATCCATGTGAAGCAGAGTTCCTCCCTAATCCAATTCAAGTGCAACTTGGACAATTGGATGGGAAAGCGAAAATTCATCCCTGGTTTGGTACCTATGTCTCTGATGCAAACAGGTAACCTGTAAATGGTTCAACTCCCAGGCCCATGCTTACACTTATCAAGGGTATCAGAACTTGTCAGAGATTTGGGATGCATGGCTAGGCTTAAAAAGGCCCTTGTGGTCATTAGCCTAGTAAACAACTCTGAACCTATGAACCTATAAAAGTTAGGTCATTTTCCATATAAGTTCCCAAATCCCTAACAACTGGGTCAACTCTTATGGGGCATAATGTGGTAGTTCCCTGGGGCAGATGACTTCCAAAGGGATACAATAATTTTTGGCATTTTGTTTCAGTCCATGATTTTGACACCAGTTATTTATTTGAGAAAAACCTTCCTGCAGGATGGTTAAATCATTTGGGAATGTAATGACTGCTCTTGGCTTGCACTCACTTAAAATGAAATCACTAACCTTGTGTTAATTTATCTAGCTTTATATCATTTAATCATAAAACCATAGGGAACTGTATGTTCCTTGCTGTCTGTCCTGGGCCATTTATTTTGCCAACTTGTTTTAATGTTAGAAGCTACTAAGGTGTGGCAAAGAAGCACAGCTATGGGTTGTGTAAAGGGGACAGCTGCCCTGCTTGTAAGGTGTTGGGAGTGCAACTGACAGTTGTTATTAGGGCTTTAATACAGTGCTGGCCTTCAGAAACAAATACTGTTACTATAATTGGAGTCAGTGCTGAAGAGCTAAAGCATTAACTATTTAAAATCTTGGGACCCACAAGACTGAGTCCTGTAATATGGAGACTGAAAGGAAGAAAAATGGATTTACATATACCAAGTCCAAGACTGCCATTTAGAATAGCCAAACAGTCCACTTATGCTTTACTGATGAGGCCACTAAGAAGTCTAAAATATTATTGGTCTGAATGCATTCATAATGTCATTGGCATTCAGAAGCCATGTAGCTGAAACACTGTATGCCCTTAAATGATCATTTTCGAATATCCCATGGGCCTCCACTACAAGAGATTTAAGGTGAATCACAGTGAAGACTCTAGCTTGGCTTGGCTGGATTTTTCTTGCAATATACCATTTTCTCTGAAGTCTGGCAATCTCATAGTTGGTATATATAAGATTGTGGGGTATTCAGGGGCTTGCTTCCTGCAAAAAAGGAGTTTATTTTTATTTATTTAATTTTATTTTACATTTGTTGACCAGGATAGTCCGACTGGATACATGTCCATTTTCTGCAGAGGCCCAGGGAGATAAGCTCCAATCATAGGGATAATAATATACACAACAAAATTAAAGCTTGGTTTACAAAGTATAATAGATAACACACACATTAAAAGACTAGTAAGGTAAGATTTACAGATAGTCATAGTTAAAAGAGAAAGTCAGTGTTATGTACAGTACTATTTGCATACAATAATAAAGAGGAAGAACAAAAAAAATTCAGGAGCAGGAAAAATACAAGAGGCAAAGCATGTACCAGAGCCTAGTTAAGTAGGGATGATATAGTCTGGGGGCATCAGAGTGGAATAAAAAGTCCTACCTGGCATGGTATCTAATGTATGGTAGGATATATATATAGAAAGTAGTAAGATGTAATAGGAGTAAGGGTAAGGGAGTAGGTGGGGTGTGAAACATAGAGGGGGTATTGAGTCATGAGTTACACACTCACTCCTAGAGAGATGGGTAGAGGCTAAGTAATGTGTGGGTATTAAACTCTGTAGTTGGGCAGTTAGTCAGGGTTGGAATATGGGCATAGCCAGTGTGTTGTAAAATACCATTTGAGACTTTTTTTGAATTGAGTTGGAGAGGGTACTAGAGTGAGGTCAGCTGGAAGTGAGTTCCAGGCTTTGCCAACAGTGTTGGAAAACAGGGAGTCTCCAGCTAAGTTGTAGTTTTGTATGTCTGAACCAGCAGTTTGTTAGATGAATGAAGTGGCCTGGAATTACTATAGGAATTGATAAGATTTTTTAGTCCAGGGGTGTTTTCAGGTTAGTTGAGAACCTTGTGAGCTACTTTGAGTTGATTGTACTGAAGTAAGCTGGGTAATTCTAACCACCCTAGTAGTTTAAGGTTATGGCAGTGATGTGTATGATATGTAGAGCTGATGGCAAATCTGGCAATGTGATTGTAACAGCTTGAGAGTTTGCTAAGTTCAGATTTGTTCAAGTTAGTTAGTATAAGGGAGGCATATAGAAGAGTAGAGAATAGGTGGGTGCGGGCAATTGCAGTCCTAGCTAACAGAGTTAGGATAGGTTTATTTTTATATAGTGAGCCAAGTTTTTTATTAATATTTTTGCTAGTTTGGTTGACATGCATTTCAAATTTGAGGTTGTTATCTACTATTACCCCTAAGAGTTTTGCATGAGTATCAGGGGAAATATTGCTACTATTGTTAGATATTATAATAAAGAAGAGTGGAGTGAACTTATGAGTGGGGGAGAAGAGTAGTAGCTAAATTTTGTTAGGGTTCAAAATCAGACAATGCTTAGAGAGCCAGTTTTCGACTATGTTGAATGTTTTCTGGGATAAGGTCAGCAGGTCTATCAGGGAGGAAGCTGAGCAAATCAAAGTAGAGTCATCAGCGTATTGGATACAGGTTACATCTGGGATGACAGTATAAAGGTCGTTAATAAAGATTGAAAATAGAAGGGGACCTAGACTAGAGCCTTGGGAGACTCCAACGGTGAGAGGTAGGAGGGTGGATAGTTTATCCTGCCATAGGACTGCCTGTTGTCTACCACTTAGATAGGAATGGAACCATAGAATAGCATTGTTATCCAAGCATATGGTTTAAAGGGTATGGATGAGTAGATGGTTGTTAACCATATCAAAGGCTTTGGAGAGGTCAAAAAAGAGGGCTAAGGATAACTTGTTGTTATTTCTGTTATAGTTTAGGGCATCGGAGAAAGAGAGGAGGGCAGAGGTGGTACTGTGATATGGCCTGAAGCCATGCTGAGTGTTAGCCAACAGATTGTTCTGAATAAGATAGTGCAAGAGTTGTTTATGAATGCACTTCTCCATTATTTTGGCCAAATGTGAGAGAATGGCTATGGGTCTATAATTTGACAGTTTTGTGGAGCTACCACCTTTATGAAGTGGAATAACATGAGATGTTTTCCAGATGGAGGGGATGGAGTTTTCTATTATGATTCTATTGAAAACGATGGAGATGGGAAATGTTATGGCATCTGCAGCTTTTTGTAGGTATTCTGCCGGGAGATGGTCTACAGATGGGGCGGTTGGTTTTAATTTGTTGATTAGTGATCTAATAAGTGAGGTTGAGATGGGTTGGAAGCTAAAGGAGAGTTGGGTAGCAGGAGTAGTTATGATGGAATTAGAGCCTATGGAAGTTAATTGGCTAGCAAGGGTCTGGATAGTCTCGGTGAAAAAGTTATTAAAGGTATTAGCAATGTCCGCCGGGGATTTTTGGGTAGAAGTGGAGGGGGTAGGAGTGGTTGTTTGACCTGGATGAAGAAGTCTGTTTATACCTGCCCAGAACTTTTGAGGTTTGTTTTGGTGTTTTTGTTGAAGATTAAAGGAGATGTCTAGAAAGGTGCTTGGAGTGACATCTGGAAAGAGGAAGGAGGACAAGGATACCTGGTGGTGGAATGAAGAAGTACAGGAGAGTATTCAGAAAGAGGTTGATGAAGAAGAAATGGGATTGTCAGAGAGATGAAGAAAGTAGAAGAGAGTATAAGGAGATGAGGTGCATGGTAAAGAGAGAGATGTCGAAGGCTAAGGATAAGGCGTATGAAGAGTTGCATGAAAGGTTGGACACTAAGGAGGGAGAAAAGGACCTGTACCAATTGGCTAGACAGAGGGACCGAGCTAGTAAAGATGTGCAGCAGGTAAGGGTAATAAAGGATAGTGAGGGAAATATACTCACAAGTGAGGAGAGTGTGTTGAGCAGATGGAAAGAGTACTTTGAGGGGCTGATGAATGAAGAGAATGAGAGGGAGAGAAGGTTGGATGATGTGCGGATAGTGAATCATGAAGTGCAGTGGATTAGCAAGGAGGAAGTAAGGATAGCTATGAAGAGGATGAAGAATGGAAAGGCTGTTGGTCCAGATGATATACCTGTGGAAGTATGGAGGTATTTAGGTGAAATGGCAGTGGAGTTTTTAACTAGATTTTTTAATGAAATCTTGGAAAGTGAGAGGATACCTGAGGAATGGAGAAAAAGTATTTTGGTACCGATTTTTAAGAATAAGGGTGATGTGTAGAGCTGTAGTAACTACAGAGGGATTAAGCTGATCAGTCACAGCATGAAGTTATGGGAAAGAGTAGTGGAAGCTAGGTTAAGAATGGAGGTGATGATTAGTGATTAGCAGTATGGTTTTATGCCAGGAATGAACACTACAGATGTGATGTTTGCTCTGAGAGTGTTGATGGAGAAGTACAGAGAAGGTCAGAAGGAGTTGCATTGTGTCTTTGTGGACTTAGAGAAAGCATATAACAGGGTGCCTAGAGAGGAGTTGTGGTATTGTATGAGGAAGTAGGCAGTGTCAGAGAAGTATGTAAGAGTGGTACAGGATATGTACAAGGGTAGTGTGACAGTGGTCAGGTCTGTGGTGGGAGTGATGGATGTGTTTAAGGTGGAGGTGGGAATACATCAAGGATCAGCTCTGAGCCCTTTCTTATTTGCAATGGTGATGGACAGGTTGACAGACGAGATCAGACAGGAGTCCCCATGGACTATGATGTTTGCAGATGACATTGTGATCTTTAGTGAGAGTAGGGAACAGGTGGAGGAGATCCTGGAGAGGTGGAGATATGCTCTAGAGAGAAGAGGAGTGAAGGTCAGCAGGAATAAGACAGAATATATGTGCATGAGTGAGAGGGAGGATAGAGGAATGGTGAGGATGCAGGGAGTAGAGGTGGCAAAGGTGGATGAGTTTAAATACTTGGGATCAACAGTTTAGAGTAATGGTGAGTGTGGAAGAGAGGTGAAGAAGAGAGTACAGGCAGGATGAAGTGAGTGGAGAAGTGTGGCAGAAGTGATTTGTGACAGACGAGTACCATTAAGAGTGAAACGGAAGGTCTACAAGAGGGTAGTGAGACCAGCTATGTAATTTGGGTTAGAGGCAGTGGCATTGACAAAAAAGCAGGAGTCACAGCTGGACGTGGCAGAGTTAAAGATATTAAGATTTGCACTGGGTGTGATGAGGGTGGACAGGATTAGGAATAAGTATTTTAGAGGGTCAGCCCAGGTTGGAAGGTTTGGAGACAAAGCCAGAGAGGCAAGATTACGTTGGTTTGGACATGTGCTGAGGAGGGATGCAGAGTATATTGGGAAAAAGATGCTAAGGATGAAGCTGTCAGGTAACGGGAAAAGAGGAAGGCCTAAGATAAAGTTTATGAATATGGTGAGAGAGGACATGCAGGTGGTTGGTGTGACAGAGCAAGATGCAGAGGACAGGAAGAAATGGAAACAGATGATCCACTGTGGCAACCCCTAATGGGAGCAGCCAAAAAAAGAAGAAGATTATAGTAGTAGTTTTTTTTTGTCTAGCAGGATGGATTTTTTGTGTCATTCCTAAGCTGACGATATCTAAGCTGGTCTAGAGGGGCTTTAGTTGCTTGCCAGATGGCCCAGGCTTTATTTCTACGTTTGATTTTTAATTTGGTATCTTTTGTAAGCCATGATGCATTTTTTGTTTTAGTTCTAATAGTGCATGCAGGACTGTGAGAATCAAAGATGGTAAGGAATTTAGTATTAAAATATACAACTTCATCAAGTGGCAGTTGTTTTAGGATTGACCAGTTACATAGTTTAAGTTCATTTTGGAAATTGATAGGGTTGAAGTTCTTATTGTTTCTAATTGTTTTATATGTTGGCTGGTAGGTGTTATTGGCTTTGTGCTTAATAATGTAGTTTAGTGAGTGATTGCTTAGGTCATCAGGGAGTGTCCCAGACTTGTACATATGGGGATGACTATTGATAAGTATCCAGTCTAGGATACTTTCTTTGTTAGAGGGTTTACTCATTCTAGTAGGGGAGGATATTACTTGTGTGAACCCATATAGATTTATGTGGGTAGTAGAGGTTTTAGAGGAGTAGGTGTTCCAATCTATATTAAAGTCTCCAAGAACAATGGTTTCTTGAGGGTAGGTTTTAGATAACCAGTGGAGAATACATTCTAGGGTGTTTGTATTACTGCCTGGGGGAATGTATACACAGACAATATTTATACTTTTGTTGTTATTAATTTGTAGGTTGGTGATAAGAATGTCTGCATTACTAAATTGGGGTGGTTGTAGGGAATGTCTAGTAACATTTAATGTATTTTTATAAAGTACATTACCCCACCTCCCTTCCTAGTAGTGCGGTCTAATCTAAGTATGTTGTACCCAGGTGATAGTACCTCATTATCTGCAGTTGTAGGTTTTAGCCAAGTTTCTGTAAGACATAATATGTCAGGGGTATGAACTGCTAAGAGTGCGTGCAGGTTGTGGACTTCATTATTTATGCTTCTGATATTTAAGTGAAGGGACAGTGGTGAACTAGGTGGCCTGCTAAGAGGTTGTTTGGTAATAGGGTTGGTAAAATGGGGGCTAATGTCACCAGGTGAAGATGGACTGGGGTTTGGGTGACTATCACCATCCATTATTAATCTGTGGTGTAGACTTACTATGAACTTTAGAAATTTTCTTATTAGGTTTCGATAGTGTTTAGTTCTGGGATTGATATGTTTGAATCGAATGGGGTGGCAGGTTATAGGGGGTGAGGAATTAGTTGTGAGGGGATTTGTTAAATGATCTACTGTATTTGAGGATGCTGGGGAGGTGGTTTAATGTTTTGGATAATAGAATCCTAGATAGTACTGGTTTTCATAGGTGGTGAGGAGCAGATCTCTCAACCGTCCCGAATAACTCGTTTTTACCGAGTTTTGGGGTCCCAATAATGGGGTGCCATGATTCCCGAGTGGCACCCCATGATTTCCGATTTTTCGGATCTTTTTTTAAATTTTCGCGCTTTCGGGAGTGACGTCATCACGTGCGAGACAATGTCAGCTCTGTCAGCATGTCGCGTATCTTTGAATAGGACTGCTGCCATTATTTACTAAGCTACCATGCTTACTTTCTTTTCACAGGATTTACTTTACTTTCTGCCGGTCAGGCAGAACACACACAGACAGGGAGGTACTTTACTTTCTGCCGTTCAGACAGAGCAAGCAGAACAATTTTGCTATGCATAAGAAGCCGTTCTGGTCGGACTCGGGATTTACTTTCCTTTTCTTTACTTTTTGTCGTTTGCGCACAATTGCCATGCAGAAGCTTGTGGATGTACTACTGCCATTTGGGCAGAACACGGACAGGATGTATTTTACGTTCTGCCATTTGGGCAGAACAATTTTGCCAATTGTCATGCAGAAGCCATTCTTTACTTTCTGCCGTTCGGGCAGAACAATTTTGCCATGCAGAGCCAGTAGCGTAAGGTTGGGACTAGGGTGTGTGGATATCATCATCGGACTTACGCTAAGGTAGGTGTGTGGATTTAATTTATGACTCTATGGTGATATATCTTAGGTCTTTTATGACTGATCATATTGGTATCGCTGGTGCAATGACTTGAGTGATATGTAACTTGGCAGAGCTTGGCCCCTGATAGGCATTGGACCATTATTTTCTCATTTTTCAGCCTTGTGAGTGAGGCATCTGTATGTAATTTGATGCAGTTCCATATGAATAGAGTCCCGAGTAGTGCATTGATTTGCCTTCTTGGCTTAGTAGTTGTGGCTCTTCTGGGAATGGCTGTATGTGCAGTGATAGGTCGTCGTGTTTCTACTGAGTGCTTTTGGGTTTGCGGTAAAGAGTATTTGCAGGTGGAATGTCTGGGAGGTCTTTGGGATTTGGGAAGATTGCAGACAGTTAAGTGCCTCGGCAAGTAAATCTATGTGTAGAGTGTGTTCTGTGTATGGTGGGTGTAACGTGTCTCTGCCATTCCGGCAGAACACAGACAGGATATACATATATATATATATATATATATATATATATATATATATATATATATATATACATATATATATATATATATGTTTTACTTGTTTGCAGATGGAAACTCAAGTATTTTGTTTGATTGTTTCAGTAACAATTTGTTTTATGAATATATAGGAGAACATGGAGTGTTGATTCATTTATAACACTAGAAAGTAAAAATAAATTGTGCAGCAGTCTATATGAGACAGAGTATAAGAATAGATCTTCAAGCCTGTCGTAGTAACTGATGGTCTAGTGACTTTTTAGTTAGCAACATCTGGTGTTTTTATAACTATATGATGTGTTTTTATAGATACATGGGGCCTTACATTCAATAATTGCTTTGATCAGGACACAATATCTAAGAAAACTTTTTTGATTTGGACGATATACCTTTACTAATGCTGCAGAGAAGTATTTCCTGACTACTGTTGTTGGTCTGTAGTCAATGTATGGATTTATTTAGTAGAATATAGAGATTCCTGACATGCATGACATGAGGACTGTGTGTGTGTGTGTGTGTGTATGTGTGTGTGTGTGTGTGTGTGTGTGTGTGTGTGTGTGTGTGTGTGTGTGTGTGTGTGTGTGTGCGTGTGTATGTTTGAAATGCTTGGCTCATGCTTTTGGTATGTTCCTCTTAAAATCTGGATTGTGCAGTAGTAGTGTTGTTGCCTCACAGTGAGAGGTTCTCTGGTTTGATTCTCGGCTGAAGTGCCTTCTGTGTGAGTCTGCATGTTCTCCCTGTGTTCCTCTGGGTGCTCTGGCTTCCTCACATTATACAAATGCAACATAAGGACCTGTAAAGTTGTTTGCTAGCAGCAACCTCTTCAATAGCTACAGATCTCTTTAATTTGGAATTATTTAGATGATTTTTACTTCTGCAGAGATTGTGCATATATTTACTGATACTGGTGGATTGTAGAAGTCTGAGTAGACTTTTAAGATGGAAATGTTCTGAATTGGGCAGTTTTGTCATTATTGGTTCATGCATTTTGTTTCATTGCTTACTGGAAAAATGTTCAAAACAATAAATTTAAAATGCAGCAACAAGTGTGCTGTATTATACAAGGAATATAATTTAATAGTCAGGAAGGTGTATCAAAGAACACATGCATGTTTCGTGTGCAAGGGGCCGGTGATTTGAAAACAGCCCAAAGATAATCTTTATCCACCACTGTCTAGATGATATTTTTTTGAATGTGGGATTCAATGAATGTGAGTTTCAAGGACAGAGTAGTTTTAATACTGTCTATTTTCATTGTGAGACTGTATTTCTTTAGCAGATGTCTGTTAGTTTTTGTGCTACAAAATGTAAAACAAGTTTTAAATGAAAAATTCCAAATCATTGTAGAAGTAAAGCAATATGCACATTAGTGTTTATGGTAAATGAGGCAAAACAGCCAAGTAACAGGACATTGGAATGGCTGCAGGGGGACTCTGGGGCCATATTATCATTGTCTGTTCTTCAGTTTGCATTTGAATTGTGGAATCCCACAATTCCATTGGAGTGGGCGTGGCTACATAATTATGTATGCAAATTATGTTAATCAGCGTACAGATTTGTACCTATTTTTCATGGGCCTTTGTCCAGATTTTTGATGTTAACAGGTTGAGAGGTATGATTTGAGCTTGAGCTCTCACTGGTGAACAGAGAAGCTTCCTCCTATCCAAGTAAGGATATGGGCAACACAGGAAACTATACCACATTCTGGAATTCAGCAAAACCTGAAATCTGGACTAATCTATTTCAGCAAAGGTGGGAAAAGAGATTTTTTTTTTCAGGAATCAGCAGAAAAACACACAGAAAACACTGTAAATGCTATAAACAGGCTAGCGCAATTTAGTGTGTAGCCTACAACAGTTATACAATACAAAAACAACTTAAATTGATATAAAACAAGTGCAAAACTGTACAAAGCAGAAGGCAAATGCAATTTAAACTTTTTAAAGCACAGATCAGTTAGAAATTCACTTTTTAGGTGGGAAAAGGCAGTCGGAGCAAAAAAAGAGAGAAAAAATACTTAAATCTGGAAAAGTCTCTCTTGGGTCTCTCTGTTGCCTGTATCACTCTGTAGGACACCACGAGGAGCTGTGCAGAGTTGTATACTGGGGCAAAACCACGCAAATGCGGGTTTTAAAGCAGGGAAACTGAAAGAGATAGGAATTGACCCAAAACGAACAATAAGCTACTAGTTTCAGGGCTGAGACCACTCCTCCAGGGACAGATAGGCTGCTCAAAGCTCCCCACTCTTACTGGTGAACAGAGAAGCTTTCTCCTATCCAAGTAAGGATATGGGCAACACAGGAAACTATACCACAGTCCAAAATTCATCAAAACCTGAAATCTGGACTAATCTAGTTCAGCAAAGGCGGGAAAAGAGAATATTTTTGTTTTGTTTTTTTTGTTTTTTTCAGGAAACAGCAGAAAAAACACACAGAAAACATTGTAAATGCTATAAACAGGCTAGCACACTTTAGTGTGTAGCCTACAACAGTTATACAATACAAAAACGACTTAAATTGATATAAAACAAGTGCAAAAACTGCAAAAAGCAGAAGGCAAATGCAATTTAAACTTTTTAATGCACAGATCAGTTAGAAATTCACTTTTTAGTCGGGAAAAGGCAGTCAGAGCAAAAAAACAGAGGAAAAAATACTTAAATCTGGAAAAGTCTCTCTTGGGTCTCTCTCTTGCCTGTATCACTCTGCAGGACACCACGAGGAGCTGTGCGGAGTTGTATACTGGCGCAAAACCGCTCAAATGTGGGTTTTAAAGCAGGGAAACTGAAAGAGATAGGAATTGACCCAAAACGGCCAATAAGCTACTAGTTTCAGGGCTGAGACCACTCCTCCAGGGACAGATAGGCTGCTCAAAGCTCCCCACTCTCACTAGTGAACAGAGAAGCTTCCTCCTATCCAAGTAAGGATATGGGCAACACAGGAAACTATACCACAGTCTGGAATTCAGCAAAACCTGAAATCTGGACTAATCTAGTTCAACAAAGGCTGGAAAAGAGAATTTTTTTTGTTTGTTTTTTTGTTTTTGTTTTTTTCGGGAAACAGCAGAAAAACACACAGAAAAGACTATAAATGTTATAAACAGGCTAGCACACTTTAGTGTGTTCCCTACAACAGTTATACAATACAAAAATGACTTAAATTGATATAAAACAAGTGCAAAAACTGTATAAAGAGACGGCAAATGCAATTTAAACTTTTTAAAGCACAGATCAGTTAGAAATCCACTTTTTAGGTGGGAAAAGGCAGTTGGAGCAAAAAAACAGAGAAAAAATACTTAAATCTGGAAAAGTCTCTCTTGGGTCTCTTTGTTGCCTGTATCACTCTGCAGGACACCACGAGGAGCTGTGCGGAGTTGTATACAATAACAAACTTTTTAAATCACAGATTCGCTAAAAAAAATGGTGTTTTAGGCGGAATTAGTTAAGACAGCAAGAAAAGCAGAAAAGTGATACTTAATTACTCCAAAATCATTCTTTTGTCTCTCTGCTGCTGTAGACTCTGCAGAACACCTGGAAGTCACTTGCTGAGCAGAATACAAGTGTAAAAACTGTGCAAATGAGGTTTTTATAGCAGGGAAGTGAAAGAGATAGAAATTAGCCCAAAATGGCCAATAAACTACTAACTTCTGGGCTGAAACCACTCCTCCAGGGACAGATAGGCTGCTCAAAGCTCCCCTCTCTCAGAGGTGAACAGAGAAACTTCCTTCTATCCAAGTAAGGTAATGGCAACGCAGTAACGTGTAACACAGCCTTAATATCCTTAATATTTTTAGACATATAGACTTAAAGTTTTGTTTAGATGACAAGTGACACTAAAATGCTGTTATAATCTACATTCATATTTAAATGTCTGTGAATATTTAGATTTTCAATTGAACCTTGTTTTATATTTGGAAAAACTATAACTCAAGAAGTTTTGGAGGGTTGCTCTTTAAAACCCTAGCCTGTTATTTTAGTTGATCAAAGGCAGTAGCACTCGTAAGATTTCACTTTGCGACTTAATGTTGGTAGAGGGTAGTTTTGATGATTTAATCATCATACCAGGATTTAAGGATTCCATGGTTAGAGGTGTATATAGTTTCAAACTTACTTTAATAATTTTCTTTACAAGTTATGTGTCCATAGCAGAATCAAGAGTATGTAAACATATCTTTAAAATTGTCTATTTATAAATGTATGTCAATAAATGTAAATGGTCTTAATAACCCTATAAAGAGAGGAAGTTTAATTAAATATTTAAATTCAAAGTAGACATTGCTTTTTACAAGAAAATCATTTAATTAAAAAAGATTTAGATAGAATGCTGTTCAATGTTTTTTCAATACTTGTGGAGTCACATTATCACTCCAAGAGAAGCGGTACTATGATTTTATGGAAGAAAACTTTACCTATACCTAAAATTATTTATTCATATTCAGATAAAATGGAATGTTAATCCTGGTTATTTTAGAGATAAACACAAAGCTTTTCACATTGGTGAATACATATTGGATACCTGGTGTTGATGCTAGATCAGCTAGTAAATACCTTTAATTAATATCAATTTTATCTTAAGGTAAAATTATCCGTGCAGGAGACTTCAACTGTATTTTCTCTTCAAAGGATACTTCTAAAGTTGGAAACTTTTCAATGTCTGCTTCAGCCAAAAAGTTAAATAATTTTATTACTTCCAGAAATTTGAGAGATATCTATGGAATTAAAGATTCCAAATCCCTGAAATGCACACACTACTCATACAGATTTGGCAAGCAAACAACTTTTGACAAAGCACTTGTCACAGACAGTTTATTTTCCAAAATACAAGATGTCTTAATAAGCTCTTGTCCATTGTCCGATCACAATGGTATTGTCTTTAAAGTTAACCTTAAACCCAATGATTTGATCTTTTGGCAGAGAATCCCAGCTTATATCATTAAAATAATTGGTTTTAAAGATTGTTTTTTAAAAAAGAACTAAATTAATTTCTTAATCTAAATGATAATAATATGATCGCTAAAGTCATTCTATGGGACACACTAAAAACCTATCTATTTGGTAAAACTAAACGTTGGTACTAAAATAAAAGAATAGAAGAATGATCTACTAAATTTACAAACAAAAATAGCTGCACTAAAAAGTCATCTGAATCCTAAGGACATAAGTTCAAACTTGGAGCTGAAACAACTAAACTTAAAATATGTTGAAATATTGAATCATAAAGTTGCAATAAACTTAGAGAGACTTAAATTACAATCATACTCAATAAACCCTAAAAATATGCATAAATTAGCAGTCAAATCAGAAGGTCTTACAGATGTTAAGGGCATTAAAGAGGTTATTGATAATCCTGGAAATAAACCTAAACCAACTGAGAGATTACACTACAGTGAGGAAAAGGACAAATTCCAGATGGTGGCCAACCAATTGCTGATTTGTGTCTTCGATAAACAGGGTTCGACAAAAAGGTATTCAACAATTAGTGTTTTTGACAAAGTAAAGTTTACCCAGTAAAAACAATATTGCATGATGACTCTTTAGCTGGATTTCATGCTTGTATTAATAATATATTATATCCAGTGCAAAGTTTTGCCACTACCATTAATGGTACAGAATGTCACTCATATGCTGCTGCTATATAATCTTGCAGTGGTTTTGCAAATTCAGGATACCTGATTTGATGTTCAGCTACACCTTCAGTGATGATATCACATAACAGCTTCTCTCTGACTTTACCATATTGCAAATATGGCAACACTGATAATGAGATGTAAAACTGCAAATATATATTCTAACTTACTAGAGAATACTTTCTCCAAGGTATTCCAAAATCACACAGGGGAATATATAAGTAGGGGTTACATGTGTTACAGGAAGAGATCCTGTCATCCTGAAAAAAATATTTTTCTTTTTTTTAATTGTTTTTGTTTCTTGTTTCCCATTGGTTCATCCTATAGCACCATACTCCAGTGCCCTACATCCATTGCCACACCTACCTGCATTCTCCACAGCATTGTACCTACTCTGGAAAGGCTAGGGATATCCTGGGAGGGTCTCCCCATCACACCATCAGCTGACAGATTTTTTATTTATTCTAACCCATTTTGTCTCCTCTCTAGTATCTCCTGGGTTCCTCATGAGGACAGACATGCAATGGGGACATTCTGATATATCATCCAACCTCTGCCTCCCTTCTTCCACATCCCCAGCCCCCACCAGGGATCAAGTAGGGAATGCCCTATAGAATACGCTCTAAAGAGGATGGTGACACCTATCCCCCCAAGCCATTCCATCAATTATGTGAGATGCAAGTTGAACCTGTGTTACCTAGGCTGTAGTGAGGACTTTATCCTTCATGTCACCAGAGTGGCTATCTTTCTTTTTCTTTCAATGGAGACCATATCTCTCAACCTTATCTGCTATATCATAATCAACACCAGACACTACATAATACAAATGGGTACAGCATATTATAACAATATTTTTGGAAGTACACAACTGACAAAATAACAGTAGGGCCTTACAAGGTAATGTATCTTTGATTTAGTAATGCAACACCTGGAGGAATTCCAAATACTTCTTGCTTTGACCAATGACAGAAATAATATTATTACTGAAGGACACATACACTGCCACAAGTATGGCCTAGTGAATGCTGCTCATTGAAAGTTGCTTATCATTTTAGATGGCAGGCATCTAGCACTCATTCTGGGATGCTTTTTACCTTTGCAGCTTAAACTGCAATTATTTTTAAAGGTGCATTTAAATGAGAAAGTAACATAAGCACATCAGATGCTTCAACATCAGAAGAATAGTACAGATACTTATTAAATCATAGCAAGTCTCTTACTGTTGTATTCAGCGCTGGATTATAATTTATTATTTACTGCAATGAATAAAGCAAAGCAATTAAATACAATATAAATGCTGTAGCAGCTTTTGTTCAATAACTTCAAGTAATACAAAATTCATAATTATTGCTGCATACAGCATACTATTTGATTGGGAGTAGGCTTACATGCTTTTGGGACACCTGCATCTAATTTCTGACCTCCCTATTTTTTCTTTGTCATCAAGAATAGTCATACCTTTTGACATCACTCAGTACATGTCTGAGCTACTTGAAGAATGGCTGATAATGCTGTATTGTTGCAGCATATGCCTCCACAGTGAACATAGCCAGATTGTGGACAAATGGGGTCCTACATGGGAAAATGAATTTAGCCACTGCCAGCCATAGCCATATCCTGTTACTTGGCTGTCTCTCCCCAATTATCATAAAACACTGTTCAAACCTGTCAGTGTATGTATTATATTCTTCTTTAATTTTACAATTATCACAGATATTTGGAGTTCATTTAAAAGTTTTAAGTAAAATTTTACAGAAAAGAAAAAAAAAAACAGTGACAGACATTTTTTTAACAAAATAAATAAATCATATTGAAAACATACTTAGTACGAGAAACTGTAAATATCCCTTCCTATGAAACCTACATTTAGTGAAAATATATTGTTAATCCAATAAACTACAATACACATGGTGAGATTCATATTTAAATAGCATATAGTGAAGTACTATTGTCTATGTGAGGGGTGCAGAAATTCAGAAGACAAATGGATAACTCATTTGGCAATTGTCTACTTTAAGCTACACCATCTTATTTCACGCAAGTGTGGGAGGTGTCAACTTTTTGGATATTCCAGCAGGGCTGTCAGTTAAATGTTTGGCACTTTTTTAAACTGTTATTCTAATTCTGCACTTTTTGAGCATTAAGAAGTTTAAGAAGATTAAATTAATTAAGCTGAAACTGTAATGGGCATTACTGACTTAATGTCAGTAAAAATGACTGCAGACATCTAACAAGGGGTCTGCTGCTCCCCTAAAACACCTGCATTGCACAGTTTTACATGCCTTGCAGTCCTTTTGTGGTGTGTAAGCCACATGATGAACAATACTTTGTTCTATCCATCCCATCTTTTAAAGAACAGCTTGATGTAGAAGAACATTTATTTCTTGAAAAATATGAATTCTGTCATTATAAGGTCAGCCTATGTCATACCAGGTACAATGCATTCTACTACACATTCCTGACGTGTCCTAACATAAACAATCATCATACATTTGATAACGGCCTTGGACAGCCCACTGGACACCATTGTCATTTTTCAGGATCTTCCCAGCACAGCTGTCTGGTGAAGCAACTTGCAGAGTTATATAAAAGAAATGAAGGCTGATAGAATCAAACCATGTACTAAAGAATGCAGCTGCTTGACACTCATAGCCTTACTCATGTGTTCTAAGTACCAAGCAAGTCATTGTAACCCAAACACACTGCATTTCACAGCTGTGTACCTGCAAAAACAAGCTAACTAAAAATGTGTTCATAATGTTAAATTCAAACACCTCATGCTGTCATATTTATTCACACCTAAATAATAAACTCACTATCAATATTCAACAGGACAAGGAAGCAAAGAATCACATCCAAAAGATATGGCTCATATAATGATGCTCCTGCTTACTACAATCAACTTTCTTCTTTTATACCATAACTACTTTGGTTTAAGGGTAATTGCCAGGCTTGTAGTCCAGGGGACCATTTAGGGGCCTAGCCCAAATGTCCAGTTGTCGCAAAGTACTGTCTTGTTCAAGGACAGGACAATATATCAATGCAAAAGCAAAGATGTTCCACAAAACTGGAGAGAGGTAAAAGTTAACAGAACAATGGGTTTTGCATAAATATGTATTTTATGAACATGAAACTCTAAGGCTCTACAGGAGGGCCGGCAGTTGATATTGAGGATTAAGAATATTGTCTCCCATACCTAAGATATAGGGCAGGATTCACGAAGGCTTGCACGGAGTCTAAGAGTAGTGTAAGACTCCATGCAGCCTTCGCGATCCAGGAACAGCCCAAAGTCCGTGTAAGAGACCAGCTAAAACGTCTCTTACATGGAGTGGGTGTGGATAAGCTAATCACCTCACTTGCAGCCGAATAGCATGCAAATGAGGATGATTAGCGATCCAGGAAGCCCAAAACAGCCCGTGTAAGAGCCATTTTAGCTGCAGAAATGTACTCAGTTGACAACTGAGTACTTTTCTGCAAAAACCACAATGGAGCCATGTCAGCTCCAAATAAAGGGTGCATATGTGTCAGGCAGCATGCCAATGGCCAAATATGTGGCCATTGGCAAGGTAACCTGATGCAAAAGTAATAAAAATATAATTTTTTTTTCGGCGATCGCTGATGTTTAAACCCAGCGCAGCCCCGCGCAAACGGGCTGCGTTGCATAATACATAAAAATGAAGGTTATAAACCCACAAATGTGGGTTTTATGCAATACATGGATTTTCAATGCAGGGACCAGCAGACCAAAAACAACATGGCCACCGTGTAGTGGTTGCTAAGGGGGGAAGCTGAGTCTAAGAGATGTAACTAAGCATTAGTAGGCAATCTGATGCAAATGAGTGTTAGGATACTGAATTCCACTGTCACATAGCAAATGAGTACATTCTGAGTAGTGTAAGAGTTACAGAAGGGGGAGGAACAGAGTAGGAGATAGGTGACATCACAGGGGGGAATGGCAGAAAGAAATGCAGTTCATTGGAGGTCAGAGTTACATGACAGATGTCAGACACATATCACGGAAAGAGGAGTGCCACAACATAAGCATGGGAAAGTCAAGAAATGGAAGGTGTACACTGTTACCTACACCAAAGTTTCTTGCTGAAGGCATGCTTGCGTGCGCGCCATGAAGCACGAGTAAGACAGTGTGCGCACGTGTAAGGCAGACTGAGCATGTGGGAGCGTGTTGGGAGATGTTTAACACTGTTTGCGCGGGTGTGCATGTGTTTTAACCCGAATAAGCAGATTCTGAACCGTGTAAGCACATGTGCACGCATGTAGGCCACTGTGAGCATGTTTCTGCTGGTATACACGCTGCTCCCCCCTGAGGAAACAGAAAGGAAAAAGGAAGCAACATAATTAGTAGGAAGCTACCAGGGAATACTGCTGGAGCTAGCAGGTGAAAACAATTAGAAGCAGGCAATTACACAGGCAGAATAGTAGCTCAGCCCAACACTTAAAAATCTGCAAACAGCAGTGCAAGATGTTTCTCTCAAGAGACACTGCAAGACAGGAGTAAACTATTAGAAGAGAAAACTGAAAAAGCTGAACTCAGAGCAGAAATGTTAGGGGCTGCCATAGCTGTCATAATGAGACATAGGCGACTTGCTGAGGGTGGTGACAATGCAGATGGTGCCAGACAACCCACAGTGAGGAGACAGAGAAGAGTGTACAGGCCCAGGGTCATCTATCACGGGTTACATGAGGTGGAGATAGTAGAGCGCTATAGAGTGGACAGAGACCTCCTGCAGCAAATAGTGGAGCTGTGCAGGCCACGCCTCACACACAGAACCAACAGAGGGGAACCCATCCCAGTGGAAACCAAGGTATGTGTTGGCCTAAGAATACTAGCAACAGGTACCTTCCAGAGACCAACTGGTGATATGATGGGGATATCACAGGCATCAGCCTCCAGGGTACTGCACCAGTTCCTGGATGCCATGTCAGCACATGTCGGTGATCATGTATATTTCCCCAAAGCCCGTGAGGTATTGGCCAGCAATATGCATCTCTTCCAGCAAGTAGCGGAATACCCTGAGGTAGTGGGTGCAATAGACTGCACGCACATACGCATCAAAGCACCAGCCAGTGAGCGGGGTAGGACCTACATTAACCGCAAGGGCTTCCCCTCCATCAACTGCCAGGTCATGTGTGATAATAATGAATGTGTGTGCTGGCTGCCCTGGGAGTTACCACGATTCCCACATCTGGCATTTGACGCAGCTGTACCAGACATTTGCCAATGGGGACATCCCACGTGGACACCTAGTGGGGGATGCAGGTTATGCACTGGAGCCGTGGCTGATGACACCCATCAGAAACACACACACACCTGAACAGGAACGCCATAATGAGGCACATGCACAAACACGTAATGTAATAGAGCGTGTGTTTGGGCTGCTCAAGTCATGGTTCCGGTGTCTGGACACATCTGGTGGAGCCTTGCAGTACACAACAACTACATGTACCCAAATTGTCATGGTATGTGCTATGCTACATAATATGATCTTGTGAAAACAGCTGCAGCAGGACCAGCATAGGGCTAGGCCAAACAGCCCCCCACCATTGCCAAGGCCATCACAGGCAGAGCGTGACTCGGAGGAGGAACAACCTGAGCCTGCCCCAGTAGGCAGAAGGAGGCGTGCCCAGTATGCCCTGGCCTTGGCAAAGAGGCAACGCATAGCACATACACTGGCTCAGTAGGAACCCTGGGAATGATACCCTCTCTGACTCACTCAAATAAAAACATGGATGCCTAAAATGACATGACCTACTCACAAACATGTACAGGGAAGTGTAATATGCGCATCCGACAGAGGCAGCCCTGCAGCACCACCTGAGGCATGAATGCCATGTGTTAAGTAATGTAACACCATGTACTATATGCACACCTGAGGACCCTGACTAACATCCTACCCTCACCAAGCATCATGCCACAATATGACAATGAGATGATCAAGTGCAATAATTGACTGAAGTATCACAGTTAGTCAAAGGGGATCCAATGTGTGCCAGCCTGGGATGACATGCTGAGCATGACATGATGCTCCACCTGCTAGGACTGGTGTGCACCTATCAGTGCAGGCCATATGGATATTGGCAAAGGCTGTTGTTACCCACAGCGTGCCCTGAATAGGTAAGGCTCAAAACACAAACCTACCTCCATAGGTATCAGAAGGGATAAGAATAAGTTAAGGGATAAGTCGAAACAGCAAGATGCATGCAGTCTAAACTCACCCAGTATGGAGAATGTTGATATCTGTGCTGTAACAGAAAACTGGGTCAAGGCTCACAACAGCACCCTAACACTACCAGGTTACACCTCATACTGTGCTGTACAGCCTCAAAACATGGAACAAGCTACAAAAGGAGGGTGACTAGCAATAATTGTCAAGGATAACCACACCCCTATGTTGGTACCACAACAAGAAGCAGCATGGACTAGCCATGGTCAAGTAACAGTGGCTAAAACTGCCCCCCAGTTTATAGCCTGCTACAGACTACCGTCACAACACCAGGAACTGCACCTGGCCTATGCTGGAATACATGAATATATCAAGTCCTCCAAACCACATTATATTGGGTGACTGAAAATACCCAGACATAGACTGGGAGCATTATACTAGCTCCAACACTGTAGGACAAAAGTTCTTAGAATCCATAAACCAAAAGGCCCAGGAACAACGTATCACTCCCACAAGAGGGGTAAGCATACTGGATGTGATAATCAGCAACATGGGTACTGGATGGCAAGATGAGAAGTGTATTGCTCACTGGTAAAACCAGACCATAGAGTAATCACACTGGATACACAAATCCTGACCACAGTCCCTGGCCAGAAAACCACAGTGGAAAACATGTGTTAAGCAATATTTGCACTCCTCCAAACTGATGTGGAATCCATTAAAGGTCCCGTGCATGTGCAAAATATGGGCCACACCTCAGAACCTGTAATACAGCCATTCCATGAACACTGCCAGGAATGCTTGGATTATGCAATCCTAAATTAAAACAAGACACAATGCCATACACGCAGGCATCTGGCATGGTGGACACCAGCCATAACCAAACCATGCAAGAGAATGAGGAAGCTACTACATGATAGAGCAAACATAAACAATGAAGTAATCACTGATCAGTAGTATGGCAATAAAATAAGCCTAGCACTTGTTCTCAATACTTCTCTACTAAGTAAGCACTCTCATACTAAGTAAAGCACTACATCTACTTACCACCCCTGTGAATATCCACTTCCCTTAAAGGTATACCACTCCCTTATACTGTTCTAGCATGTCGAGTGGTAGATTACTGGCGTCGTCTCCAGTTCAGCTGGTCAATCTGGGTATCTTGAGACAATGCTACAATTGTCTCATGTACACAGACAACCCTCTCCTCCTCCCAACAAACACAAATACATGTGAGAGATGCAACTATATAGCCAAACTGGAGGCTGAACTCTCTCAACTTAGGGCTGGCATGACCAGACAGGAGGAGATAGAAACCACACACACAACAATCCCAGTCCCACATAGACCTACCACAACTGCAAACCAAACACATAAAAACACAAAGACATACTCGAGGCTCTAATAAAAACTTACCAAAACAACAGAGGCTCCCAAAGCAGACATCCAAAAATCCACCACCTCAAAACAAAACACATGCAACACATACTTCAATAAATCAGTGTATCGACCAATTGCAGCCCTTAAGGCCAAACACCTTGCCTGATACACTAGTAATAGGTGACTCCATAGTCAGACACACTGATGTCCCACTGACCAGGCTGAACAAGGAGAAGGTGACTGTGAGCTGTCTATGCGGAGCTAGGATCCACCACATCACACTTGCACTCAGGTCACTCCAAAGCAAGTACAAATATGACTCCGTCATTGTCCATGCTGGTGTGAATGACCTGAGACGTACCTCCCTGGACTACATGAAAAGAGACATAGAGGAGCTCTCCGATTATGTAGCCCAGGCTGGTATGACCCTGACCCTGAGCAGCATCTTACCCTCACCAAGAATGATACCACAATACAAAGACAAGATGATCAGCTTTAACAATTGGCTCAAGTACTGGTGTCATTCTAAGGGGATCAATGTCTGTCTGCCTGGGATGATATGTTGGACAAGCCACGCTGCTTCACAGGGATGGCTTACACCTGTCAACACTGGGCTTCGGATATTGGCTAAGGCTCTTGCCACCCCCATAGTGCCTTTTTAGGCAAGGCTCAAAAGACAAACCCACCTCCTTAGAAAATAAAAATGGAAAAAACTAAGGGAATGCTGCTCAATGCCAGAAGTCTAAATCTCAAGATGCAGGCACTTGATGCACTCCTCAGCATGGAGGACATAGGCGTCTGTGCAGTAACTGAAACCTGGTTCAACGCTCCTGAGAGCACCCCAGCTACCAGGCTATACCTTGTATCATGCTTTTCGGCCCCAAAAGCCGGGGCGAACCACAAAGGGAGGGCGAGTGTCCATATTCATAAAGGACACCCACACCTCCAGGTTAGTAGCAACACATGAAGCATCAGAGACCATACAGGTGCAACTAACCATAGGCAAAACTGCTATACAACTGGTAGCATGTTACAGACCACCCTCCCAATCTCAAGAACCCCACTCAGCCTTCCTGAAGACATTGGAGGATATGAATTTATCACAAAATACCATCATACTGGGAGACTTCAACTACCCAAACATAGATTGGGTACATTATTCTAGCCCTAATACCCTAGCCCAAAGGTTCCTGGAATTCATAAATTCAAATGCACTGGAACAACTAGTCACCTCTCCCACTAGGGGAGATAATGTACTAGACCTGATCATCACAAACATGGGGACAAAATGCTCCCCACCGTAAGTATACCCCTCACTAGTGAGATCTGACCACAAACTAATCACCCTGGATATACATATCCCACCTCCACCCCCAGCACAAAAGACCACAGTGAAAAACTTCTCAAAAGCAGACTTCACTCTTCTTAAGACTGAGATGGTATCCTTTAAGCCCAGTGTGCCAGTGGATACCACATCCCACAATGCCGAATCCTTCACTAATGCTTTCTATGGACATCTCCAAGAATGCATGGATCATGCAATCCCAAACAAATCCAAGTCCCTCTCCACCAAATGTAAGCATCCTGTCTGGTGGACCTCAGCCATAAACAAATTGTATAACAAAAGAAGGAAGCTACTGCACATCAGAGCAAAATCCCATGAAGGGAAGACATCTCTGATCAACATTAGCAGAAAACTACGTTCTCTCATAAAAACATCCAAGGCAAACTTTGAGAGAAAAATCGCTAAGGACATTAAAGATAACCACAAAGCCTTCTTCAGCCATGTTAGAAACCTGGGCGGAAACCCTCAGATATGCTCAGAGTTGGTTCACAACAACAAAAAATACACTGAACCCACAGATATTGCTAACATTCTGACTGACAGGTTCAGTGCAAATTTCTCCCTTCCTTCAACCCCAAAAGAAGAAATACTTATCTCAGCTGAATGTAATCTCCCTGTCATCTCAGATGTCCAAGTGAGAACCGCCCTAAACAAAGCAAAAAACACAGCATCAATGGGTCCTGACGGTATCTCGGGGTGCGTGTTACGTGAACTCCAAGAGAAGCTAAACCCACACATAAAAATGCTATTTAACCTTAGCCTTACTTTGGGATATGTACGTGAACACTGGCATACAGCAACAGTGGTCCCACTCCACAAGGGGGGTGCCTCTACACACCCTGGAAACTACTGCCCCATAACCTTAACTAGCCTGGTCTGCAAAGCTATGGAAAGAATCATTATGGAACACATAAACAGAGACATAGGGTACCTACAGACACTTGACCCCAACCAGTTCGGCTTTGTAAAGGGCAGATCCTGCCTTTTAAACCTGGTTGACTTTTTTGAAACAGTCACTAGAGCCATTGATGAGGGCAAAGCAGTCCATACAGCATACCTGGACTTGGCTAAGGCCTTCGACACAATACCCCACTCAGGCATCATAGACAAGCTAAACAGCTTAAAAGTAAACCCTTATGTCACTAGATGGCTTGCAAACTGGCTAAAGGACAGAACCCATAAAGTTAAAATCGCTGGAGCAATGTCAGACTCAAAGCCAGTAACAAGTGGTGTCCCACAGGGATCTGTCCTGGGACCCCTCTTGTTCAGCATTTATTTCTCAGATGTTAAAGCAAACATGGGAGGGCTGTGGCTAACAAAGTTCGCAGATGACGGCAAACTAGGCGCCATAGTCGATACACCAGCAGACACACACATCCTACAAAAAGGCCTCACTGAAACGGACAATGCCAAAAAATGTATAGTCATCCCTTTTGGAAAAAACAAAGTACCCACAAATTATCACATAGACAGCAACCCACTGAGTATGGAAAAAGTAATCAGAGACCTAGGGACCCAAGTAGACAGCGACCTCCGTTGCCAAAGTGGTTAGAAAAACATTCTACCTTGCACACCTCATCATGAAGGGATTCACATCCAGATCCAAGGATGTCATTGTACCCCTTTATTCCTCCCTCATCAGACCCATGATTGAGTACAATGCCCCATTTGGTATGTACCTCACCCGGCATTTGCAACAGCTGGAGAGACCACAAAAGTACCTCACCAAAAGGATCAAGGGTCACCAACATATGTCTTATTCTGCCAGACTAAAGAAACTTCAGCTCTATTCAGTAGCATACCACCTGCTCAGAGGTGATCTCTGCCTGACGTACAAGGCCATGTCCAATCAGGATCTGATGGACATGCTCCACCTCAAAAAATCCAAATCCATCAGGACCACGAGAGCTAAAGACTTAAACCTAGGCACAAGTATGAATAGGACATGCTGGAGGGATAGATTCATAACCCAGAGGCTTCCCATGCTTTGGAACAGGATCCCAGTTCGTATTAGGCAGAGCCCCTCACTGACTCTCTTCAAGAGAAATCTTGATGAGTGGATGGGAGATCATAAGTTTACCCCAGAGGTCACATCTGTGTCACTGCTAGACAGGGGCACAGTAAACTAATTCTATTATATAAGGGGACCTTCATTGTGTCAATTACTAGACAGAGGCACAGTATTCTAGATTTATTCTGTACATTTCGGTACCATTTCATGGGGTGGCAAAAGCCACATCACTATGGCTAGGCTTACAAATGCGCCAGGGCAGATAGCCTAGTACTATACTATGAAACTATGAAACTATGAAATATGTCCACACATACAATCCACTAAGGCCAGCCACAACAAGTTGAATCTGTGAATCTTGAGGCAATGTTACACCTGCCCCAAGTACACAGACAACCCCCAACTCCCCCAAAGAAATACAAATATATGTGAGAGATGCAACCATCTATCCAAACTGGAGGCTGAGCTCCCTCAACTCAGTACTCCCAAAACTAGTCAGGAGGAGAAGGTAACCACACACACCACAAACACAGTCCCACATAGACCTATCACAACTGCAAACCAAAGACATAAACACAGAAAAACATTTCCGGAGGCACAAATTACAAACACAGCACACCAACAGAGGCCTCTAAAGCAGACACCCAATCAAACAACTTCCAAACATAGCACATGCAACACATAGTACACAAAGCTGGTGTGCCAAACAGTCACAGGCCAGAAGGAGAAACAACATGCCTGATACAGTTGTAATAGGTGACTCCATAGTGAGACACACTGCTGTCCCACACCAGACTGAACAAGGGAAAGGGTACAGTAAGCTGCCTGTAGGCTGCCACAATACGCCACATAACACAAGTATGCAGGTCACCCCAAAGCAAGTAGAAATATGATGCAGTCATAGTCCATGCTGGTGTGAATGACCTGAGATGTACCTCCCTAGACTACATGAAAAGAGACATAGATGAGCTCTCTGATTATGTAGTCCAGGCCGGTATGACCCTCACCGTTTGCAGCATCCTACCCTTACCAAGAATGATGCCACAGTACAAACATGGAATGATCAGTTATAGCAAGTGGCACACTTACTGGTGTCATTCCAAGGGGGT